>NC_068443.1:43690673-43990673 GCF_023373465.1 Oncorhynchus keta
CACCTTCCGGAGACACCTGAAACCCCACCTCTTTAAGGAATACCTAGGATAGGATAAAGTAATCCCCCCCCCCCTTAAAAGATTTAGATGCACTATTGTAAAGTGGCTGTTCCACTGGATGTCATAAGGTGAATGCACCAATTTGTAAGTCGCTCTGGATAAGAGCGTCTGCTAAATGACTTAAATGTAAATGTAAATGTAAATATGTTGTCTACTGAGAGAGATGTTCTTACAAACGCTTGGATAGCTTTCGCTGAAAAGCTTTATTGAAATCTGACACGCCAGGTGGATTAACAACAAGCTAAGCTGTGTTTTGCTATATTGCACTTGTGATTTCATGAGAAAAAAAAAATGTAATTTGAATTTGGCACGCTGATGTTGACGTAAATGATCCCACTAACGGGATGGGAACGAGGCAGAACAACAGATTTTTACCTTGTCAGCTCGGGGGATCAAATCTTGCAACCTTACAGTTAACTAGTCCAACGCTCTAACCACCTGCCTCACGAGGAGCCTGCCTGTTAATGCAGTAAGCCAAGGTAAGTTGCTAGCTAGCATTAAACTTATCTTGTAAAAAACAATCAATGACTGTCGTTGCTCCAATGTGTACTTAACCATAAACATCAATGCCTTTCTTAAAATCAATACACAAGTACATATTTTTAAACCTGCATATTTAGCTAAAAGAAATCCAGGTTAGCAGGCAATATTAAACTAGGGAAATTGTGTCACTTCTCTTGCGTTCATTGCACGCAGAGTCAGGGTATACGCAACAGTTTGGGCCACCTGGCTCGTTGAGAACTTATTTGCCAAAATGTTATGTAATTATGACATAACATTGAAGGTTGTGCAATGTAACAGGAATATTTAGACTCATGGATTTGAGGTGATTTGAGGTGTTTCTGGATTTGACCTGAGGCTCTTTGATGTTCTTTTACATAGGGACATACAGCCCTATTAATTTGAGCCAGAAAAAAACTGAAGATGAGTTGAGACAGTGAGAACAAGAATTGCGAGACCAGCAAGTAGCAATACGGTGACACGAATGTCGACAGAAGAGGAATGTCTGTGCTGCCACAAATTTGATTATGGACAATCGAAGTTTCGACGCACATGTGGATAGAAAGGTGCAGCTCCAGCACGTTTTTATGAACCTCCAAGATCAACTAGTGGTGGCAGCCTAGACCATCTGGACCAGGAGGGCAACTGACAAATGAGTACGGTGTTTTACGGTGTTTTGCTCTCGTTAGCTTGCTAGCACTTTATGCTCTCTTTTTACACAAGGCAGTGTTGTTCAGTACAGATTAATTTTGTAATCGATTCAGCCATAACGGGCTTGCTGGTACTACTACAAGCCAAGCTAGCCAGCTTTGTTTGCTATACCCAACATGTACTGTAGCCTAATGATATAGCTAGCTAGATAAAGTTAGCTAGCTTTAGTGCATCTCATTAGGAGCAAAACTTAATCAATATTTTTGTTGATGATGAGAAAGAGAAAAGGAATGACTTTGGCTTCATGATGCATATTAAGTAATCATGTGTGTGGTAGCTAGCTATCTAGCTAACGTACAGTACCAGTCAAAAGTCTGGACACACCTACTCATTCAAGGGTTTTACTTTATTTTTACTATGTTCTACATTGTAGAATATGAAATAACACATATGGAATCATAAAGTAACCAAAAAAGTATTTGACAAATAGCCACCCTTTGCCTTGATGACAGCTTTGCACACTCTTGGCATTCTCTCAACCAGCTTCACCTGGAATGCTTTTCCAGGAGTCCTGAAGGAGTTCCCACATTTGCTGAGCACTTGTTGGCTGCTTTTCCTTTACTCTGCAGTCCAACTCATCCTAAACCATCTCAAATAGGTTGAGGTCAGGTAATTGTGGAGGCCAGGTCATCTGATACAGAACCAGCACTCTCCTTCTTGGTCAAATAGCCCTTACACAGCATGGAGATGTGTTGTGTCATTGTCCTGTTCAAAAACAAATGATAGGTCCACTAAGCCCAAACCAGATGGGATGACATATTGCTGCAGAGTGCTTTGGTAGCCATGCTGGTTAAGTGTGTCTTGAATTCTAAATAAATCACTGACAGTGTCACCTACAAAGCACCCTCACACCTCATTATCCGCGCTTCGCAGTGAGAACAAGACATGCAGAGATCATCTGTTCACCTACTCTGCGTCTCACAAAGACACAGCGGTTGGAAGCAAAAATCTCAAATTTGGACTCATCAGACCAAAGGACAGATTTCCACAGGTCTAATGTCCATTGCTGATGTTTCTTGGCCCAAGCAAGTCTCTTCTTATTATTGGTGTCCTTTAGTAGTGGTTTCTTTGCAGAAATTGGACCATGAAGGCCTGAACAGTCCATGTTGAGATGTGTGTTACTTGAACTCGGGCTGCAATTTCTGAGGCTGGTAACTGTAATGTACTTGTCCTCTGCAGCAGAGGTAACTCTGGGTCTTCCTTTCCTGTTGCAATCCTCATGAGAGCCAGTTTCATCATAGCGCTTGATGGTTTTTTTGCGACTGCACTTGAAATGTTTCAGATGGACTGACCTTCATGTCTTAAGGTCATGATGGACTGGCATTTCTCTTTGCTTATTTGATCTGTTCTTGCCATAATATGGATTTGGTCTTTTACCAAATAGGATTGTCTTCTGTATACTTACCCCTACCTTGTCACAACACAACTGATTGGCTAAAACACATTAAGAAGGAAAGAAATTCCACAAATTAACTTTTAAGAAGGCACACCAGTTAATTAAAATGTTATTCCAGGCAACTACCTCATGAAGCTGGTTGAGAGAATGCCGAGAGTGTGCAAAACTTTCATCAAGGCAAAGAAAGGGTGGCTACTTGGAAGAATGTAAAATATCAAATATATTTGGTTTTGCTTAACACTTTTTTTGATTTCATAGTTTTGATGTCGAATAGTAGATTCCATTCCATATGTGTAATTTCGTAGTTTTGATGTCTTCACTATTATTCCTCAATGTGGAAAATAGTAAAAAATAAAGAAAAACCACAGCTCGGGGCGGAAGATTGCCTAGTGGTTAGAGTGTAGAGGAGGCAGGTAGCCTAGTGGTTAGAGTGTAGGGACGGCAGGTAGCCTAGTGGTTAGAGTGTAGAGGAGGCAGGTAGCCTAGTGGTTAGAGTGTAGGTCCAGCAGGTAGCCTAGTGGTTAGAGTGTAGGGGTGGCAGGTAGCGTAGTGGTTAGAGTGTTGGGCCAGTACCCGAAAGATTGCTTGATCGAATCCCCGAGCTGACAATTTAAAAATCTGTCGTTCTGCCCCTGAATAAGGCAGTTAACCCACTGTTCTTAGGCCGTCATTGATAAATAAGAATGTGTTCTTAACTGACTTGCCAAGTTAAATAAAGGTTAAAACATGAATTATTTTTAAATTAGTTGGAGTGTCCAAACTTTTGATTGGTACTGTGTGTTTGTGAGATGTGTAATATTCTGCATTGTGCTTCTACAGTAGGAATACAGACAACGATTGCCCATGAAAGTCTAATAGGCTTTTTATCACTCTCTTACAGACAATACCGCATGGTGGCCTATAGATTATTTTTGGAGTTTGTTTTATGTGGGGAGAAGCTAAGCAGAGGACACCGAATCCCTTTGCCTGCATTTGTTGTTGGGGCCATTCGAGCAATTTATCCCTCACACGATGGACAGTAATGTTGGATACAAAGAAGTTGATGACTCAAGAGGAGATGTGAAAGATCCCATAACAACAATCTCACCTTGTATCAAAGTGACTCCGAACACCTCACTGCACCCACCATATGTCCCTTTGAAGAACTGTGGTATTTATTATAGGTGTTAGTAGTATATTGTTCTGCTACTGTATATACAGTGCATTCGGTAAGTATTCATATCCCTTTTTTTATGGACACGATTTGGAAAGGCACACACCTGTCTATATAAGGTCCCACAGTTTACAGTGCGTGTCAGAGCAAAAACCAAGCCGTGAGGTCGAAGGTATTGTCCATAGAGCTCCGAGACAAGATTGTGTTGAGGCACAGATCTGAGGAAGGGTACCAAAAATGTCTGCAGCATTGAAAGTCCCCAAGAACACATTGGCCTCCATCATTCCTAAATGGAATAATTTTGGAACCACCAAGACTCTTCCTTGGTCAAGATGGTGACCAAGAACCCGATGGTCACTCTGACAAAGCGTTACTCTGTCGAGATGGGAGAACCTTCAAGAAGGAAAACCATCTCTGCAGCACTCCACCGATCAGGCCTTTATGGTAGAATGGCCAGATGGAAGCCACACCTCAGTAAAATGCACATGATAGCCCGCTTGGAGTTTGCCAAAAGGCACCTAAATGAGTCTCAGACCATGAGAAACCAGATTAACTGGTCTGATGAAGCCAATGTTGAACTTTGGCCTGAATTCCAAGCGTCACGTCTGTAGGAAACCTGGCACTATCCCTAACGTGAAGCATAGTGGTGGCAGCAGCATTATGCTATGGGAATGTTTTTCAGCGGCAGGGACTGGTAGACTAGTCAGGATCGATGGAAAGATGAATGGAGCAAAGTACAGGGAGATCCTTGATGAAAACCTGCTCCAGAGCATTCAGGACCTCAGACTGGGGCGAAGGCTCACCTTCCAACAGGACAACGACCCTAAGCACACCGCCAAGAGGAGTGGCTTCAGGACAAGTCTCTGAATGTCCTTGAGTGGCCCAGCCAGAGCACAGACTTGAACCCGATTGAACATCTCTGGAGAGACCTGAAAATAGCTGTGCAGCAACCCTCCCCATCCAACCTGACAGAGCTTGAGAGGATCTACCGAGAGAAACTACCCAAATACAGGTGTGCCAAGCTTGTAGCGTCATACCCAAGAAGACTCGAGGCTGTAATCACTGCCAAAGCTGCTTCAACAAAGTGCTGAGGGTCTGAATACTTAATTTATAGCGGCAAGAAAAAGTATGTGAACCCTCTCTGTCTATTTACCGCTGTCTTTACCTGGATTTCTACATAAATTGGTCCTAAAATTTAATCTGTAGATGTGATATTTCAGTGTTTTATTTGGAAATAATTTGCAAAAAATTTGAAAAACTTGTTTTTGCGTTGTCATGAGGTATTGTGTGTTTATTGATGAGAGAAAAAAAGCATTTCAATACATTTTAAAAGAAGGCTGTAAGGTAACAAAGTGTGGAAAAGGTCAAGGGGTCTGAATACCTTCCGAATGCACAGTATATCCCTAGCCCTTCCAACTCAATCTTCTCTCCACTTCTGATTGCACCAGATCCACCACTTCAAAGAACTCGCATCTCCACCCGAGTTCTCCTGCTTCGGGTGCCACCACGTTGGTCTCCATTGTGTGGCAATAGCAGGCATCAGCTGGGGCTACTGTGTTGTCAGTTTTTTTTTGATTGGCTCATACCAGGATTGAAGAAACCCGAAAGTATTTTCTGAGACATTTAGATTTCGATTGTGCTTGATGTTGTAAATGCGAACTGCTTCCCTACAGGAAGGAATTAACCACCAACATTCAACCTTGCGGTCGTGCATTGTTTACATCAATAATGCAATGGAAAAATGGTTTAATCTATTTTTCTTGCAACAACACATTCTTCTGCAGGGAGTGCTGCCGTTTTGCCATTTCACCACAGGGGGTGCTGCCGCACACATACTTCCTGCGGCTATGAATGCAACACTGGTCTCTTACCATCATAAAGGAAGTAAGTTCCATCCTTGAACACTGCCACAGCCGGGTATTCCTGGAGAGTAACTGCCTGAGAATGACCAGAAAAGAGAGAGAATACCTCAGTCACAAAATATGGTTGGAGCTCAATGTCAAGGCCCCTGGAGGCAGTGGTTCAATCCCCGCTCACTTTCTGTGCTGTAACCTCCTGATTTATCTCCCCATCTCCTCCTAAACCTGCCAATAAAACATTTTTAAAAAACGTGTATATGTTTTTATAGATATACACTACCGTTCAAAAGTTTGGGGTCACTTGTGTGTCTTGTGTTTTTGAAAGAAAATTAAAATAACATCAAATTGATCAGAAATACAGCGTAGACATTGTTAATGTTGTAATTTACTATTGTAGCTGGAAATGGCTGATTTTTATGGAATATCTACATAGGTGTACAGAGGCCCATTATCAGCAACCATCACTCCTGTGTTCTAAAAATGTATTTTCTTTCAAAAACAAGGACATTTCTGTGACACAAAAGTCTATATATATATATTTCTAAAACGTATATATTTTGACATTATATTTTTATATTATACTATATATATATATATATATATATATATATATCTAAAACGTACCTTGGGTAAAATGTTCCTTGCAGCAGAGAAGAAGTAAGTATGCACAATCAGTTCCTTGGCCACAGATATGTACTTCTCCTTGGGGGACAAAAGGGAAAAGGAGGAAACCTCAGACAGGCTATGGCACAGATGCCGCAATAATCATTTGTTTATCGTGTCCCGTGTGATTGTGCACGCGTGCGTGCGTTCGTACGTGTGCCTGTGTGTTTAATGCGCGGGTACCTTCAAGTCGGACGGTCCACCAACGTATACAAAGAGAACATCATGTCTACTCATAACATTCTGAAATAACTGCTGACTTGGCAGTGCTCTCACCACAGGTCTAAAACAAAGGAGGGATGGGGAGAGAGATGGAGAGAGAGTGTATAAGGGACTGATGAAGGGAGTGAGAGACAGATGGGCAGAGATGGAGAGAGTACATCTTAATAAAGTAACTGTCCAATGAAAATCTTATTTTAAAGATCATAATCTGTCAATTTATACCGAAATCATGTTTACACACTTTTTGCCAGATTTACAAACGATCCAGGGTAAGACCCCACTGTAAAAAGTGGGTCGGCGCTGTCGTTCATCTGAAGTGCTTTTACTGATTTGCGTACGCTCTGGTTAGTTTAAGTTTCTATTACGTTTGTCTGAAATCAAATGATGAATTTGAAAGATCAATATTTTTTAATTGAATGAAAGTTTCTAAATTGCTTTCAACACCTCGTGCACATTCGCATTGCTTAGCGGTGAAGGCAGTGTAGCGGAGGTAGCCTATGAGGAGGCATGGCTTATTTGGGCCGTGGCTTTCAGTTTGTTCTTTTAAGCCACCCATCAAGTTAATTGGTTTTGTTGTAATCACCATGCAGAGTTTGCTTGTACACTAACAGCCCGCCGTCTAATAATACTTGCATAAGGGCATGTGATACTTTGAATAAGTGGCTAAATGCTAATCCTGGATGTTGTGTATCGCATTCAACCAATCAGGTTGCAGCAGTCTGTTTTTTTCACCCTTAACCTAACGCAGCGCTGTATCACATTAGTGGAAACCAACACTGTTCTCAGGGGGGGTATGACGGTTTTGACTACCAGAAGTGACTTTTCGTAGCAGGTTAGGAGAATTAACGTGGTAGATTATGAGAATTAGGTTCAGATTAGGAAAAGGGTAAGGATAAGCTAAAATGGTCTCCGACACGACTCGAATATATCTAGCTACAACCAGATCTGCCCTTAGAACATTCTTGATTTCCACTAATACAATGCTGCTAATGCGGCAGGCATAAAAGAAACGCAACCCCTGGTCTGATAGTTTTAACCTGATTGGCTGAACGCGATACATAACATCCGAGATGAGCATTTAGCTACTCTAGCATGGTGGTGGAAAATTGTGTTTCATAAGGAAAGAATGTTATCCGTTTTTTCCCGCCTTCTCGTCAATAAATGAAGTTAAGGAGGATGTTAAAGCCTATGCAGCCTGAATGGAGAATATTTTAGGTACAAACCGGTCCACAAGGGATACTAATGTTTTTCTGGCCGCATACAATGCGTTTGGCCGGATAGAGTTAACATCTCAATATCGCCATCTGACGGCCTTTGGGCTGGTGAAAGTGTAAACAAAGACCATTTCATGGTGAAGCTACATTTGTTTCACCCTCAAAATAATAGGGGCAAATTTTGGACATGCTTAGTCAATCTGGCCCTTACTGGTCATGCATACTCTGTTAAAGCCCCACTCCTTAATTTGAAAAACAATAAAGCAGCCAGCCACTTGGTTTGCCATAAAGTTGAGGGATGGGGCTGGAGAAATGTAACCAAATATCACAAAGTGGGCCTTTAGAAGTAAAATACAAACTTTTTACAGACCATGAGCAACTAAACTGCCATCCTCAGTCTTACCCAGATACTCTGTCTGCAAACTCCATTATGCCATCCTTGGTTCTAGGACCTCTGTAGTTGTATTTCAAGTCATCCTTCAACCTATCCAACAGAGAATGGTAAGTTAGAATAACAGGAGCTGGGTTATATGTTCAGTAGGGCAAATCTCAGGTCCATGTACCAACAATGAAAATACAGCTAAAATGTTCACAACTCACAACTTTATAGCGGGATAGCCTCCAACTCGAAACTCTTTTGCCAAATCTGAAACACAAATGTAAATGACTTGTTATGGCTGAGGGCAGTATTGAGTAGCTTGGATGAATAAGGTGCCCAGAGTAAACTGTCTGCTACTCCGACCCAGTTGCTAATATCTGCATATTATTAGTAGATTTGGATAGGAAACACTCTGAAGTTTCTAAAACTGTTCGAATGATGTCTACGAGTATAACAGAACTCATATGGCAGGCAAAAACCAGGCAAAAAAAATGCTTCTAAAGCATTTAGAGGAGGAGGGAATGGAGGGGGGAATGGGAGCTGAATAAGTCAGAGGTCTGTCAGAGTGCCATGAGCTGGTCACTCGCGTTCACGTGAGAGTTAGCTTGCATTCCATTGTAATTCTACAGACAAAGGAATTTTCTGGTTGGAACATTATTGAAGATTTATGTTAAAAACATCCTAAAGATTGATTATATACTTCGTTTGACATGTTTCTACGTACTGTAACGGACCTTTTTGACTTTGTCTGGCCTGCGCATGATGAATTTAGATGACTGGGCTAAACGTGCGAACAAAAAGTAGGTATTTGGACATAAATGGACTTTATCGAACAAATCAAACATTTATTGAGGAACTGGGATTCCTGGGAGAGCATTCTGATGAAGATCATCAAAGGTAACTGAATATTTATAATGCTATTTCTGACTTCTGTTGACTCCACAACATGGCGGATATCTGTATGGCTTGATCTGATTATTGCATGGTGTGCTTTTTCGGTAAAGCTTTTTTGAAATCTGACACAGCGGTTGCATTAAGGAGAAGTGTATCTATAATTCCCTGCATAATAGTTGTATCTTTTATCAATGTTTATTATGAGTATTTTTGTAAATTGATGTGGTTCTCTGCAAAATCACCAGATGTTGTGGAACTACTAAGCATAACACACCAATGTAAACTATGAACTTTATCGAACAAAACATACATGTATTGTGTAACATGAAGCCCCATGAGTGTCATCTGATGAAGATCATCAAAGGTTAGTGATTTAATTTTTATCTCTTTCTGCTGTGTGTGACTCCTCTCTTTGGCTGGAAAAATGGCTGTGTTTTTCTGTGACTAGGTGCAGACCTAACATAATCATTTTGTGTACTTTCGTCATAAAGCCTTTTTGGAATCGGACACTGTGGTGGGATTAACAACAAGTTTATCTTTAAAATGGTGTAAAATACTTCTGTTTGAGGAATATTAAATATGACATTTCTGTTGTTTTGAATTTGGCGCCCTGCACTTTCACTGGGTGTTGTCATATCGATCCCGTTAGTGGGATTCAAGCCATAAGAAGATTAGTAAGTAAATAATATCAATAAATATTTCTTCAGCACTGCTGAAGGAGTGAATGCAATCATGTTGATATCCTCTATTATAATATCACATACACTCCCTGTATTAATTTTAATCTGTATTAATTTGGACAATGAAGCTAAAATGTTTTGTCTTTATACTCCAGGATTTTGGATTTGAGATGAAATGTTTTATTTTAGGGTATTTTCATACATACAGCGCCTTATTCCACATTTTGTTGTGTTACAGCCTGAATTCAAAATGGGAAAAAAAAACAGTTTTTTTTTCTCACCCGTCTACACACAATACCCAATAATGATAAGGTGAACACGTTTTTATTTGTGCAAATTTATTGAAATAAAATAAAGAAATATAATTTACAGAAGTAGTCAATAGTTTGAAGAAACACCTTCGGCAGCGATTACAGATGTAAGTCTCTTAGAGCTTTCCACACCTGGATTGTGCATTTGCCCATTATTCTTTTCAAAATTCTTCAAGCTCTGTCAAACTGGTTGTTGATAATTGCTAGACAACCATTTTCAGGTTTCACCATAGATTTTAAAGTAGATTTAAGTCACAGCTGTAACTTGATTACTTGGCATTTTGCCTGTGCTTAGCTCCATTACGTTTAATTTCTATCCTGGAAAAACAGTCCGTATTGTGGAGTAACTACAATGCTGTTGATCCGTCCTCAGTTTTCTCCCATCACAGCCAATAAACTCTCTAAATGTTTTAAAGTCACTATTGGCCTCATGATGAAATCATTCCTCTCTGGCAAATGAGTTAGGAAGGATGTCTGTATCTTTGTAGTGATTGGGTGTATTGCTACACCATCCAACGTGTAATTAATAACGTCACCATGCTCAAAGGGATATTTGATTTATGCTTCATTTTTTTTACAATCAACCAATAGGTGCCCATCTTTGCGAGTCATTGGAAAACCTCCTTGGTATTTGTGGTTGAATCTGTGTATGAAATTCACTGCTCGACTAAGGGACTTTACAGATGTATGTATGGGGTATAGAGATGAGGTTATTAGAAAATGTTAAACACTATGATTGCACACACAGTTAGTCCATGCAACTTATTATGTGACTTGTTAAGCAAAGTTTTATTCCTGAACGTATTTAAGCTTGTCATAACAAAGGAGTTGAATACTTGACTGAAGATATTTCAGATTTTCATTTTTTATTGATTCATAACATTTACATTGTGGTGTATAGTGTGTAGGCCAGTGACTGAAAAAAAATCTAAATTTAATTCATTTTAAATTCAGGCTCTAACACAACAAAATGTGGAAAATATGTGAATACTTTCTGAAGGAACTGTTTTACTGTTTAGAAATTTAAAAGACTTGATGTATCTAGCCCCCCATTTGAATCTGTTATAGGTATTTGGACATATTCACTTATTTTATTTATTTAACCTTTATTTAACCAGGTAGAGTAGTTGAGAACAAGTTCTCATTTACAACTGAGACCTGGACAAGATAAAGCAAAGCAATGTGACACAAACAACAACACAGAGTTACACATAGAATAAACAAACATACAGTCACAATAGAAAAAGTCGATATACAGTGTGTGCAAATGAGGTAAGGCAATGAATAGGCCATAGTGGCGAAATAATTACAATTAAAACACTGGAGTGATAGGTATGCAGAAGATACATGTGCTAGTAGAGATTCTGGGGTGCAAAGGAGCAAAAAATAATAATAACAGAATGGGGATGAGGTAGTTGGATGGGCTATTTACAGCTGGGCTATGTACAGGTGCAGTGATCTGTGAGCTGCTCTGACAGCTGGTGCATAAAGTTAGTGAGGGAGTCTCCAGCTTCAGTGAGAACTGGAAGGAAAGGCGGCCAAAGGGGAATTGGCTTTGGGGGTGACAAGTGAAATATACCTGCTGGAGCGCGTGCTGACGGGTGGGTGCTGCTATGGTGACCAGTGAGCTGAGATAAGGTGGAGCTTTACCTAGCAAAGACTTATAGATGACCGAGAGCCAGTGGGTTTGGCGACGAATATGAGGCGAGGGTGCCAGCCCACGAGAGCATACAGGTTGCAGTGGTGGGTAGTATATGGGGCTTTGGTGATAAAATGGATGGCACTGTGATAGACTGCATCCAATTTGCTGAGTAGCATGTTGGAGGCTATTTTGTAAATGACATCGCCAAAGTCAAGGATCGGAAGGATGGTCAGTTGTACGAAGGTATGTATGGCAACATGAGAGAAGGATGCTTTGTTGTGAAATAGGAAGCCGATTCTAGATTTAATTTTGGATTGGAGATGCTTAATGTGAGTCTGGAAGGAGAGTTTACAGTCTAACCAGACACCCGGGTATTTGTAATTGTCCACATATTCTAAGTCAGAACTGTCCAGAGTAGTGATGCTGGATGGGTGGGCAGGTGCGGGAAACAATCGGTTGAAGAGAATGCAATTAGTTTTACTTGCATTTAAGACCAGTTGGAGGCCATGGAAGGAGAGTTGTATGGCATTGAAGCTCGTCTGGAGGTTAGTTAACATAGTGTCCAAAGAAGGGCCCGAAATTAAGCTATTGTTATTCGGCCTGAGAATTTAACCCTGTGGCACCCCCATAAAGACTGTCAGAGGTCCGGATAACAGGCCCTCAGATTTGACACACTGAACTCTATCTGAGAAGTTGTTGGTGAACCAGGCGAGGCAGTCATTTGAGAAACCAAGGCTGTTGAGTCTGGCGATAAGAATGTGGTGATTGACAGAGTCGAAAGCATTGGCCAGGTCAGGTCAATGAATACAGCTGCACAGTATTGTCTCTTATCGATGGCGGTTATGATGTCGTTTAGGACCTTGAGCGTGGCTGAAGTGCACCCATGACCAGCTCTGAAACCAGATTGCATAGCGGAGAAGGTACGGTGGGATTCAAAATGGTCAGTGAGCTGTTAACTTGGCTTTCGAAGACCTTAGAAAGGCAGGGTAGGATAGATATAGGTCTGTAGCAGAGTGTCTACCCCTTTGAAGAGGGGGAAGACTGTGGCAGCTTTACAATCGTTGGGGATCTCAGACGATACGAAAGAGATGTTGAAAGAGAGGTTGAACAGGCTAGTAATAGGGGTTGCAACAATTTCGGCTGATAATTTTATTTTGTCTATCCCGGCTGATTTGTAGGGGTCCAGATTTTGCAGCTCTTTCAGAACATCAGCTATCTGGATTTGGGTGAAGGATAAATGGGAGGCTGGGCAAGTTGCTGTGAGGGGTGCAGGGCGGTTGAACGAGGTAGGGGTAGCCAGGTGGAAGAGCTGAGCCAGTGCAGGCCCTCAGATTTGATGGCCAGCTGTAGAAACATGCTTATTGAAATTCTCAATTATCGTGGATTTATCGGTGGTGACAGTGTTTCCTCGCCTCAGAGCAGTGGGCAGCTGGGAGGAGGTGCTCTTATTCTCCATGGACTTTACAGTGTCCCAGAACTTTTTGGAGTTTGTGCTACAGGATGCACATTTCTGTTAGAAAAGCAAAGGCTTTGCTTTTTCTAACTGCATGTTGGTTCCTAACTTCCCTGAAAAGTTGCATATCGCGGGGGCTATTCGATGCTAATGCAGAACGCCACAGGATGTTTTTGTGCTGGTCGAGGGCAGTCAGGTCTGGAATGAACCGGGGGCTATATATGTTCCTGGTTCTACATTTTCTGAATGGGAATGTTTATTTAAGATGGTGAGGAAAGCACTTTTAAAGAATAACCAGGCATCCTTTACTGACAGAACGAGGTCAATATCCTTCCAGGATACCCAGGCCAGGTCAATTAGAAAGGCCTGCTCGCTGAAGTGTTTTAGGGAGCGTTTGACAGTGATGAGGGGTGGTCGTTTGACCGCAGACCCATTACAGACGCAGTCAAGGAGGCAGTGATTGCTGAGATCTTGATTGAAAACAGCAGAGGTGTATTTGGAGGGCAGGTTGGTTAGGATGATATCTATGAGGGTGCCCGTGTTTACAGATTTGGGATTGTACCTGGTAGGTTCATTGATAATTTGTGTGAGATTGAGGGCATCAAGCTTAGATTGTAGGATGGCCGGGGTGTTAAGCATGTCCCAGTTTAGGTCACCTAACAGCACGAGCTCTGAAGATAGATGGGGGCAATCAGTTCACACATGGTGTCCAGGGCACAGCTGGGGGCAGAAGGTTGTCTATAGCAAGCAGCAATGGTGAGAGACTTGTTTCTGGAAAGGTAGATTTTTTAGTAGAAGCTCAAATCGTTTTGGCACAGACCTGGATAGTATGACAGAACTCTGCAGGCTAACTCTGCCCCCTTTGACAGTTCTATCTTGTCAGAAAATTGTATAGTTAGGGATGGAAATGTATATATTATAGTTTTTTGAAGTATTCAAAAGTGTAGTATTTGGTCCCATATTCCTAGCACGCAATGAATAGATAAAGCTTGTGACACTACAAACTTGTTGGATGCATTTGCAGTTTGTTTTGGTTGTGTTTCGGATTATGTTGTGCCCAATAAAAATGTATGGGAAAATCAAATCAAATGCTATTTATCACATGCACCGAATACAACAGGGGTAGTACACCTTACTGTGAAGTGCTCACACACAAGGCCTCAATCAACAATGCAGTTCAAGAAATAGAGTTAAGAAAATATATACTAAATAAACTAAAGTCATATTTTTAAATACAAAGTAACAATAACGAGGCTACCGGTACCGAGTCAATGTGCGGGAGTACAGGTTTGTCGAGGTAATTTGTACATGTACAGTACCAGTCAAAAGTTTCATTCAAGGGTTTTTCTTTATTTTACTATTTTCCACATTGTAGAATAATATATGAAGACATCAAAACTATGAGAAAACACATATGGAACCATGTAGTAACAAAAAAGCATTAAACAAATCAAAACATTTATATTTGAGATTCTTCAAAGTAGCCTATCTTTGCCTTGATGACAGCTTTGCACACTCTTGGCATTCTCTCAACCAGCTTCATGAGGTAGTCACCTGGAATGCTTTTCAATTAACTGTTGTGCCGTCTTAAAAGTTCATTTGTGGAATTTCTTTGATTCTTAATGCGTTTGAGCCAATCAGTTGTGTTGTGACAAGGTAGGGGTGGTATACAGAAGATAGCCCTATTTGGTAAAAGACCAAGTCCATATTACGGCATTAACAGCTCAAATAAGCAAAGAGAAATGACAGTCCATCATTACTTTCAGACATGAAGGTCAGTCAATCCGGAAAATTTCAATAACTTTTAATGTTTTGTTAAGTGCAGTCGTAAAAACCATCAAGCGCTATGATGAAACTGGCTCTCATGAGGACCGCCAGAGGAAAGGAAGACCCAGAGTTACCTCTGCTGCAGAGGATAAGTTCATTAGAGTTACCAGCCTCAGAAATTGCGGCCCAAATATATGCTTCATAGAGTTCAAGTAACAGACACACCAGCATGGCTACCACAGCATTCTGCAGCGATACGCCATCCCATCTGCTTTGCGCTTAGTGGGATTATAATTCATTTTTCATCAAGACAATGACCCAAAACACACCTCCATGCTTTGTAAGGGCTATTTGACCAAGAAGGAGAGTGATGGTGCTGCATCAGATGACCTGGCCTCCACAATCATGTTTGACAGTGATGAGGGGTGGTCGTTTGACCGCAGACCCAATTGAGATGGTTTGGGATGAGTTGGACCGCAGAGTGAAGAAAACGCAGCCAACAAGTGCTCAGCATATGTGAGAACTCCTTCAAGACTGTTGGAAAAGCATTCCTGATGAAGCTGGTTGAGAGAATGCCAAGAATGTGCAAAGCTGTCATCTAGGCAAAGGGTGGCTATTTTGCTCCACTACAGCTCCGTCGTTGTTAATGGGGACCTGTTCAGCCCTCCTTTTCCTATAGTCTACGATCAGGTCCTTTGTCTTGCTCACATTGAGGGAGAGGTTGTTGTCCTGGCACCACACTGCCAGGTCTCTGAACTCCTTCCTATAGGCGGTCTCATCGTTGTCTGTGATCAGGCCTAGCTCTGTTGTGTTGTCAGAAAAAATAAAGATGGTGTTGGACTCGTGGTTGGCCATGCAGTTGTGTGTAAACAGGGAGTACAGGAGGGGACTAAGCACGCACCCCTGAGGGGCCCCAGGGTTGAGGATCAGCATAGCAGATGTGATGTTGTCTACTCTTAGCACCTGGGGCGGCCCGCCAGGAAGTAAAGGATCCAGTTGCAGAGGGAGATGTCTCGTAAAATCATTAATTGTGTCAATTTGTGCGGTAAATAATGCAATTGACTTCAATGGCTAAATTCTCAGAACGGGGGGGAAGAAAAATGTCTTGCTGAAATGACATGGAAAGACTTCAAATGAATATTGAAAGGAGTGCATGTAAATATTAATGACCTATTCATCTTCATGAAGCCATTGTTATAGTAAAGTTATGGTTTTATTTGACTAAAGATCTCAAACATTTTGACATAGTTCAGTACATGTACAAGGTAAGATAAATCTAATGTAATGGCTGACAGGTTTAGGCCAACATGGTGGACAGAGAGATCATTCTTCAAGATGTAATCCTGCTACTTAAAAACATCTTCACAATGAGAGAGAGAGAGAGTAGCTAACCAGTTAACCTACTCCACTCCCTCATACAGGAGCAGATCATAGGGGATTTGAAGGTTTAACAAAGCCGAACAGCACTGAAAATGCTCACTACACTGTTAGCCCATCTGGTTTGCATGGCTTACCATCTGTTGCACAAAACACTTACATACACACAAACATGCACACAGTTGGAAGGGCTTTTAAAGCTTCACTAAGCCTATTAGTGTGAACAGACTGACCTAATCCTGGCTCTGTGGGCCTAAATATGACAGGGCACTGTGACTGGTTGCCTTATTGCACAATTTAGTAAACCCTTCATCTATGATGAACATAAAAAAAACTATTTCAGAGACCATTTATATAATGGATGGATCAAGTGGCGATAAGTGACAACGATATAGGATAGTGGTTATTAAGAGAATATTCGGTCAGTAGCAGTTGACAAGTCTGTATTTCAGCATAGTTTTAATAACTACAAAATACATGCTAAATGTATTATACAGATTATTATTACAAGATTTGTTTTAAATATGCAGATATTCTGTCACTATTGTATATTGACCAACCAGCAGATGTCAGTGCTGCCTGAGAGTGATTTACAACCTTCCTTGGTTTGGTTTTGGTTTGGGATGCATTTTGCTCCAGTAACTTTTCAGCAACTAAGAAACTATTTGGATCAATTCACAATTTCTATCCCAGTCCTTATGATCTAAACAGTAAAAGCAGGAGTACTTGTTGTAGTATGATGAACTACAATACCCATAATGCCCCGTATCAGATATCCAATTGTATCTTTAAAAAAGATGTTCGTGAAGCTATGTCAATGGTGTCCTGTCTCCTTACCAATACATGGTGTCACAGTGGGATCTGAACAGAGAGACCGTACCAAAATATCTGTATTTTCTTAAAGCAGGCTCCGTGAAGGCATTAATTGTAGAAAACTAAATACTAATAATAATAATAATAATAATAATACTAATACTAATACTCTTCCTCAGTATCTTTCTCATCAGTACAATACTTATTCCGCCAGGCAGTCAGTTTTGTATTCTGTTATTCACCTTATATTGCTGTAATATTGTTTATTTTTTTTAACTGTTTTTTTAACTGTTGTTCTGCCATAAGTCTTGTCTTTTTGTTCTGTCTTAACTTATTGTGCAAATCAGATAATTCGACTCACTGGTGTGGGCTGTGGCGTCCACCTTGCCCACGTTGACTGGAGACCCCATACTTTTCAGCTCAGCCCCGATTTCATACCACACTGGGTCCAGCTGCTTGCAAAAGGTACACCAGGGTGCGTAGAACTGACACCAAACATGTGGGGCACAATCACCACAATTTAAAATGCATTTATATTTCTGCTCTCAAATAAAACCATTTTCGACTAAAAAAACATGACAAACACATTTACATTTACATTTAAGTCATTTAGCAGACGCTCTTATCCAGAGCGACTTACAAACACAACACGCATGATAAAACAACGCATCAAAGCGTATTTCAATGTCATGCGTGCGTATTTTAATGTCCCCTCTTGCATTCTCTTGATGTTACCCTAAAGTATACAATGCTTTTTCACATATTATCAGGGGTTTTCTTGTGTATAAAATTGCATCCATACTTACTTGTATAAGCCATATCTCATCAGGCATTCGTGTGTCTTTAAACCTGCAAATTAGTAAGAGAAATCAACAACCATTGGTAAATCTATACAGTGAAAATGCATTTTATGATAAACTTTTCACAATCCTGTCTAGGTACGGGTATGTAGCCTTAACATGTTTAAGGACTATGGACAGAGTGTGTGCCTTGTAAAACGGTGAGGGTAACAGCAATCTACTTTCAGATTTCGTTATTTTGGCGGATTCTTTATTGTTATGGAATTCACAGACCAAAACGTATAGTCTGCCATTTCAGCATTATTATCAAAGACATAACTAGCAACATCTTTCTAATTAATAGAAATAACTTACGTGTCATCGAGCTCTTCAACGAAGGCTGAAACCGAAGCTATACTCAACAAAAACGTCAAAGAAACTAGAGGCATACAGAGTAAATATTACAATAAGGACACAACTGACACAAACCATTTGGAACAAATTAAAAACAGGCTATTAATAATAAATGCCATTTAGCAGACGCTTTTATCCAAAGCGACTTACAGTCATGTGTGCATACATTCTACGTATGGGTGGTCCCGGGAATCGAACCCACTACCCTGGCGTTACAAGCGCCATGCTCTACCAACTGAGCTACAGAAGGACCACCATTATTGCTCGTTAAGAACATTAAGCAATTAACTGGACCATCATGATCAATTCAAGTAACCTACAAAATACACGGTCGCCTATTCAACATCGCAACTTTGTATTGACATGAATTACTATCCTACCTGTACACAAGACGACAAACTTTTTATTTTCCATCATTTTCACGCAATGATTTATCCAATAAATGATCAATCAGCGATTTCACTAGTGAAGCACTGATCCGGTTCGGTTTCTCCGCTGCCGTTTGTCTGCTGCGCTTAGATTGTTGAGCAACAAGGTCGCAAATCCTGGAACTGTCTGTCAAAGTAAAAGCCCCCTTTAAAATGGAACGTTCTTGGATGGTCAACCTGGTCTCATAGCCTTTCGTATTGCTCTGTACATCAATCCGTTGTACTTCATTTTACTACGATATTAATAGAATTCATATGTGTATGTCTATCACCCATATCGTATGATCTGTTACAAATCACAATTCAAATTATATGTTACGAATTTGCTTAACGTAGAATATGTTGTGAATTTTGTAAATGTACTATATATTACAGATTTGCAAAACGTATGATATGTTATGAATTTAAGCTAATGTTAGCTAGGCTAGGTGTTAGGGGTTAAGGTTAGGTTTAGGAGTTAGTTTAAATAATTAGGTTAGGGGAAATGTTGGCTAAAAGGGTTAAGGTTAGGCGACGGGTTAGCTAACATGCTAAGTATTCGCAAAAGTAGTAAGTAGTTGAAAAGGTGCTAATTAGCTAAAATAGTCTGTGATGTGATTCAACCTTGCAACTTTTGGTTGCTAAACATTCGCATCAAGTAACCATCTGTCTTATGTAACCATACCACCCTTAACATATCATACTAATTTGAGTGTCTCGGGTGTACATTTATTAAGTTACGTCTAGTCTATGAGACCAGGCTGGAATGGGTGATCTCTCTCGGATGTAGGCCTGTTTGAAAGACCGTGTATTGGATTTGACATTGCATGGACTGCAATGTAATTTTTCGCTACACCTGTTAACATTTGTTTTGGTGGGTCCGCAAATGTTAAAGCTTACAGAGTGGCTTTAAATTATTTCTAGGACTTTTAATAATATGACATAAGTGGCAGAAATAAACTAAGTGTTACACAATCTTGCCACCCTTCATTTGGATATGGAGATGTGTTAAATGGTTCATCAAAAACTTCATCCTACCTCGATTCATACAGAGTAGTGAAAGAATACAAATAATGTGGTTCACTCTTTATTCAAAATGTAAGTCTAGTAAAAAAAATGGTTAATCTCTTTATTAGTTTTTCTATATGGCTATTTCTTTAACATTTCTGTTATTGTTTGCAAATTTTTTCTCAATGTATTTATAGGCCTATTTTTGTTTTTGATGATAGTTTGCTGATAGATATTTCAAATAAATTACTAGACTTACATTTTGAATAAAGACGCTACACGCAAAATCTACGGGGAGAGCTCGGAAAGTCAAGCCATAGAGTTACATTAGAAGTGCCCATCCAAGAAGGCTCAAGGTCATTGGCCACAGATACAATTATGTCAAATCACATTATATCTACCGTAGCTTTGATTGGCATGATCATGTCAACATCATACTTTCAAAATCTTAGCTAGAAAGCTAGACAAGCAGTCATCATCATGAATCAAGTTCACAATCTACTGGCAAATCCTTTTCTATCCTTGTCATATGAAGAGAAATTATAGATAAAATGTATCGGTGCTCATCAGCCATTGGACATAAACATTACACAACCAGTTGGAAATCCAAAATTCAAAAATGAGTGGTTTGGAAGGAAGTGGCTAACTGCAAGCGTTCCAAAGCAATCACTAGCCTGCTATTCAGTGGAGAGGATGTGTGGTCCAAGTCTGGGTTTAAGGGTCTCTTTTCCAAGCTTAAAAGGATAAACACTCAAATGCTAGCACCATGGGTGAGAAAATGTTGAATACATTGGCCATGCTGTCAATCCATCATGACTTCTGCCGTGTTCAAAACAACTGGATACTCGGAACTGGGAAATCTCAGACTTCAGTGAGTTCAAGACAACTGGAACAAAATGAGCTGAGTTCAAGACAACTGGGGACTTGGAACAAAATGAGCTCTGACTGGAAAATACGTTTTGAACGGAATTCGGAATTCCAAGAACTCGGGTTTCTTTCTCCGACCTGAAGATCACTGGCGTCATGACTCAACCTTGTCTTTTTGTTGTCTTGAAAGCACCATACATCCAGAGAATGCCAGACTTTGATGACTAAGTTTGCTGACTAAATTTACCCACAGGAAGTATCGCAGCGCCAACAAGGTGAGTCCAAAAATGTATTGTATACTGCTGCATAGATTATTTAATATACCAGAGAGATATATATACAGTAGCTAAGAAAGTAAACTAAGTGTATGTTGTGTAGTAAGCTCTTAGTAGCCCATGTGTCTCACACTAATAATTTGGTCTATTTACCCCTCCTAACTTAGCCTAGGGTTCTGACTTGGTGGTGCACATGTAACCTATAGCCTGTTTTAGAGAAATATCATCATCAAATATTGTAAGGGCTTTCATTGTCTTCTTACATGCCCCATCATTTATCCTACGCTTCTGACTTGGTGTACAGGGAGAATACTGTCGCTGTACATTTCAAAATTAATGAACAAATAGTTATATTGACTATGTCCATCTTATTTCACTCATTAATGTCTTAATTGAAATTAAGGATTGCCTCTTATCCGCTTATCGTTCCCGTATGCCATATTTTGTATATCTCAATTGTCAGTAGAAACCACATTTGTTTAAGCAAATCAGCCATATCAGCTATGTTTTTTTTTACTTTTTGTAAATGAGGATGAAAGAACTGTTTCGCTGCCAGACAATGCTCCTCTGATAGCCAGGTGTAGCTGTTGTAAGGATTCAATCCAAGGTGCTGAAAAGAAACCTCTGATGTTGGGACAGCTTTATATAGGCTCTACAGATTGTGGACACCGTTTGTCAATGTTATAATGCAAGTAATGTATTGTTTAGTGTTGTGTTGTTTAGTGGCTTTCCTAACATGCAGCTTCTCAGTCAGTGAGCGAGCACTGCAATTCCTTTTCCAACTACATACGGTCCCCGAACCCATATCAGATCTATATTGTACATACTGATCAATGCATTTCTAGGTTGTTATTGATCACACCTCTGACTGCTCTATTTTCATACTCTGGTTGGCACTGGTTGTCTCTGTTGTGTTGTGTTGGTGGTGGCGACTCATCAATGAAAGATAAAAAATCTAATTGACATACCAAAGGGATAGTTCACCTACATTACAAAATGACAAAGTAATTTAATGCAGATGCTATATGTGCTATATAAGAAAGCTAACGTTTCAGTTCCTTGCTCAGAACATGAGAACATATGAAAGCTGGTGGTTCCTTACCACGAGTTATTATAGGAATTATAGGACTATTTCCATCTATACCATTTGTATTTCATTATTTCATTAATCTTTGACTATTGGATGTTCTTATAGGCACTTTAGTATTGCCAGTGTAACATAATAGGTTCCGTCCCTCTCCTCACTCCTCCCTGGGCTCGAACCAGCAACACAACGACAACAGCCATCATCGAAGCAGCATTACACATGCAGAGCAAGGGGAACAACTACTAGAAGGCTCAGAGCAAGTGACGTTTGAAACGCTATTAGCATGCGCTAACTAGCTAGCCATTTCACTTCGGTTACACCAGCCTCATCTCGGGAGTTGATAGGCTTGAAGTCATAAATAGCGCAATGCTTGACGCACAACGAAGAGCTGCTGGCAAAACGCACAAAAGTGCTGTTTGAATGAATGTTTACGCTCCTACTTCTGCCTACCACCGCTCAGTCAGATACTTAGATACTTGTATGCTTGTATGCTCAGTCAGATTATATGCAACGCAGGACACGCTAGATAATATCTAGTAATATCATCAACCATGTGTAGTTAACTAGTGATTATGATTGATTGTTTTTTATAAGATAAGTTTAATGCTAGTTAGCAACTTACCTTGGCTTACTGCATTCGCGTAACAGGCAGTCTACTTGTGGAGTGCAACGAGAGAGAGGCAGGTCGTTATTGGTGCAACTAGTTAACTGTAAGGTTGCAAGATTGGATCCCCCGAGCTGACAAGGTGAAAATCTTTCGTTCTGCCCCTGAACAAGGCAGGTAACCCACAGTTCCTAGGCCGTCATTGAAAATAAGAATGTGTTTTTAACTGACTTGCCTAGTTAAATAAAGGTATAAAAATCGGCAAATCGGCGCCCAAAAATACTGATTTCTGATAGTTATGAAAACTTGAAATCGGCCCTAATTAATCGGCCATTCCGATTAATCGGTCGACCTCTAGTAGATAACAACACATCCGCCACGCTGATCCTCAACACAGGGGCCCCTCAGGGGTGCGTACTCAGTCCACTCCTGTACTCCCTGTTCACTCATGACTGCATGGCCAGGCACGACTCCAACACCATCATTACATTTTCCGATTACACAAAAGCAATAGGCCTGATCACTGACAATGATGAGACAGCCTATAGGGAGGAGGTCAGAGACCTGGCCGTGTGGTGACAGGACAACAACCTCTCCCTCAACGTGATTAAGACAAAGGAGATGATAGCGGACTACAGGAAAGAGGACCGAGCACGCCCCCGTTCTCATCAACGAGGCTGAATTGGGTTGAGAGCTTCAAGTTCCTTGGTGTCCACATCACCAACAAACTAACATGGTCCAAGCACACCAAGACAGTCGTGGAGAGGGCACGACAAAACCTATTCCCCCTCAGGAGACTGAAAAGATTTAGCATGTGTCCTCGGATCCTCAAAAGGTTCTACAGCTGCACCATCGAGAGCATGGTTGCATCACTGCCTGGTATGGCAACTGCTCGACCTCTGACCGCAAGGCACTACAGAGGGTAGTGCGAACGGCCAAGTATATCATTGGGGCCAAGCTTCCTGCCATCCAAGACCTCTATACCAGGCGGTTTCAGAGGAAGGCCCTAAAAAAATTCAAAGACTCCAGCCTCCCTAGTCATAGACTGTTCTCTCTGCTACCGCAAGGCAAACAGTACCGGAGTGCCAAGACTATGTCCAAGGGGCTTCTAAACAGCTTCTACCCCCAAGTCATAAGACTCCTGAACATCTAGTCAAATAGCAACCCAGACTATTTGCATTCCCCCCCTCCCTTTACACCACTGCTACTCTCTGTTGTCATCTATGCATAGTCACTTTAATAACTCTACCTACATGTACATACTACCTCAACTAACCGGTGCCCCCGCACATTGACCCTGTATCGATAGCCCCATGTATATAGTCTCGCTATTGTTATTTTTCTGCTGCTATTTAATTACTTCTTACTTTTATCTCTTATTCTTTCCGTATTTTAAAAAACTGCATTGTTGGTTAAGGGCTCGTAAGTAAGCATGTTTGTAAAAACATCTAGCTGGACCATGTAAAAACAGCTAGCTGTTTTAGTAAGTTTCACACAACCCCATGTGCTACACTCATCCGAGGGGTCGGTTGTGAATGCACTCACACGCTATTCATTTATGATAATTGCATAGGTTCCGCTCACTACAGTGTTGTTCGCTTAGAACATAATGTTGATGCCCATTACTCTCTTAATTGTCACCGCCACACACACGCAGTGCTTCAATTGAAATTGTGTGGCAATTTGAATGACTTGAAATCTTATTGTTGTGTTTATTTTGATGCATTTCAGACATTCGTGTTGTTGTCGACAACAAAAAGTCCTCTGAAAATCTGCGTCTTCTCTCTTAGTATGACACTAACTCTGACCTGAGGGGCGGTTGTACAGTCATGGCCAAAAGTTTTGAGAATGACACAAAAATTAATTAAAGTTCGCTGCTTCGGTGTCTAGATATTTTTGTCAGATGTTACTATGGAATACTGAAGTATAATTACAAGCATTTCATAAGAGTCAAAGGCTTTTATTGACAATTGCATGAAGTTGATGCAAAGAGTCAATATTTGCAGCGTTGGCCCTTCTTTTTCAAGACCTCTGCAATCCGCCCTGGCATGCTGTTAATTAACTTCTGGGCCACATCCTGACTGATGGCAGCCCATTCTTGCATAATCAATGCTTGGAGTTTTTCAGAATTTGTGGGTTTTTGTTTGTCCATCTGCCTCTTGAGGATTAAGCACACGTTCTCAATAGGATTAAGGTCTGGGGAGTTTCCTGGCCATGGACCCAAAATATCGATGTTTTGTTCCCCGAGCCACTTAGTTATCACTTTTGCCTTATGGCAAAGTGCTCCATCATGCTGGAAAAGGCATTGTTCGTCTCCAAACTGTTCCTGGAGGGTTGGGAGAAGTTGCTCTCGGAGGATGTGTTGGTACCATTCTTTATTCATGGCTGTGTTCTTAGGCAAAATTGTGAGTGAGCCCACTCCCTTGGTTGAGAAGCAATCCCACACATGAATGGTCTCAGGATGCTTTACTGTTGGCATGACAGGACTGATGGTAGCGCTTACCTTGTCTTCTCCGGACAAGCTTTTTTCTCCAAACAATTGGAAAGGGGATTCAGAGAAAATGGCTTAACCCCAGTCCTCAGCAGTCCAATCCTTGTACCTTTTGCAGAATATCAGTCTGTCCCTGATGTTTTTCCTGGAGAGAAGTGGCCTCTTTGCTGCCCTTCTTGACACCAGGCCATCCTCCAAAAGTCTTCGCCTCACTGTGCGTGCAGATGCACTCACACCTTCCTGCTGCCATTCCTGAGCAAGCTCTGTACTGGTGGTGCCTTGATCCCGCAGCTGAATCAACTTTAGGAGACTGTCTTGGCGCTTGCTGGACTTTCTTGGGCGCTCTGAAGCCTTCTTCACAAGAAAGGAACCGCTCTCCTTGAAGTTCTTGATGATCCGATAAATGGTTGATTCAGGTGCAATCTTACTGGCAGCAATATCCTTGCCTGTGAAGCCCTTTTTGTGCAAAGCAATGATGGCGGCACGTGTTTCCTTGCAGGTAACCATGGTTGACAAAGGAAGAACAATGATTCCAAGCACCACTCTCCTTTTGAAGCTTCCAGTCTGTTATTCAAACTTAATGTCATCTCCAGCCTTGTCTTCGTCAACACTCACACCTGTGTTTAACGAGAGAATCACTGACATGATGTCAGCTGGTCCTTTTGTGGCAGGGCTGAAATGCAGTGGACATGTTTTTAGGGGGATTCAGTTCATTTGCATGGCAAAGAGGGACTTTGCAATTAATTGCAATTCATCTGATCACTCTTCATAACATTCTGGAGTATATGCAAATTGCCATCATACAAACTGAGGCAGCAGACTTTTTTTAAGGGATCAGCTTAATGTTGCGGAAATAATGTTGCTTCCATCAATGTAATTGTCTGCATCATTTCCAATCCCCCACATATTGTTTGGGTAAATATATTTTTCCATACACGCATGCAAACATATACCCATACGCATACCTATATAGACATAAATACTTTTTTTTAAAGAATATACCTTAATTATTATTCCCCTATAAACCCTACCACCGATCCCCCAATTGCAGTAAACTAATAAACACTTTGGCTTTTACCTTCAATGTATACATCTTATACACATTTTACAGACACAGTCTATTTTACAATAGTTCTCTCTTGTTTGTTCTTAGTCCTTCCTCTATTTCTATTTGTAACTGTGCTATTTCACAAAAGTTCTGAACCTATATACATTTTACAGATCCTGTATGGTTTACATTGTTTATCTTGTTATTAGTCCCACCCTTCAGCTCCATTCAACCCCTCACATCTATCTCTCAACATCAATAATTTCCGATTTATATTTGCCATTTTTCAACTGTGCAGTGATTCTTCACAAACGTTTTGAACCTTTCTATTCTCATAGCTTCTACTGATTGTAAAATTAAAATAATAAATATATTATTGATTGATTGACTATGGCTTTTCAGATCACCCAGTATTGCTATCTGTAGCGTTAGTTCTAGGCAAATGCTGCAATTCTTCAGCCATTCCTGGACCTGTGACCAAAAATGAGCTACATATGGACAATACCAAGATAAATGGTCTAAATACTCTGCCTCCTCACAGCAGAATCTGCAGAGCTGGGAAGATTGTATCCCCATATATATAACATTCTATCAGTTGCAAGAATTTTGTATAGTAATTTATATTGAAAAATGTGACGTTTTGAATCCGGTGTTGTTTTGCGTATCAATTCATAAAACATGTGCCATGGAATGGGAAATCTCTTCCCAACTATTTAGCAATTTATATGGCACATCTGTCAGTTTTTTGGTCCTTAAATGAAATTGGTATATGTTTTTATTTATCACACTTTTCTTTTTAAACATTGATGTTCTTTAATACAGGGCCGACATACAAGTTCCTCACTTTTTTCCCCTTCTACTTGCCTCTTCCATTTTTGTGGTAATGCTGCAATTAATTGGTTGTAATTTTGGGTAGAGCAGACATTTCCACATGTCTGTGTTAGCTGCATTTGTGACATAACTCCACCAGTCCTATTTATGATATAATTCACTAAAAATATACATTTTTTAAACATTTCTTCTATCAATTAGTATATTTGAATTTAACCACAATATGTGTTGTATTATTTTTTCTGTCTTTTCAGGTGGATTAAACTGAAATTGCAACCAACTTTCCAAGGCTCGTTTAAAAAAATAAAGATATTTTGGAGATGATTTCCTTTTCAAACAACCGAAGGTGAGCAGGTGTAATCTGAATAAAGGCCCTTCTTGAACATAGGCTGAGACATTCATACCAATTTACTAGAGAACCAGTTTTGATTTAAGTATAACTTTTGTATGACTGATGCCTCTAGTGAGAGGTCTAATGCTTTAATATTTAATCATTTCTGCCCTCCGAATTCATATTCATTGTATAAATAGACCCTTTTAATTTTATCTGGCTTGCCATTCCAAATCAAATGTAATATTTTTTGTTCATATAATTTAAAAAGCAGGTCACTAGGTGTAGGCAAAACCACAAGCAAATAGGTCAACTGTGATATGACTAAGGAGTTAATCAGGGTGATTTTTCCACAAATAGACAGGTATTTTCCTTTCCATGGTAGCAAGATCTTATCTATTTTTGCTAACTTTCTATTAAAATGTATTGGAGTCAGATCATTTATTTCTTTTGGGATGTGTATACTTAGTATGTCCACATCTCCGTCAGACCATTTTATTGGTAAACTACATGGTAATGTAAAATTAGCATTTTATTAGTGATCCAATACGTAATTGTCACGACAGATTTCCTCCGAAGAGGTGTAGCAAGGTTCGGACCAATAGGCAGCGTGGTAGGTGTCCATGTTATTTAATAAGAAAACTCAACATGAACACAAATACAAAATAACAAAGTGAACTGGCAACGGAACAGTCCCGTGTGGCACAGACACAGGAAACAATCACCCACTAAACCCAACACAGGCTGCCTAAATATGGTTCCCAATCAGACACAATGACTAACACCTGCCTCTGATTGAGAACCATATCAGGCCAAACATAGAAATAGACAAACTAGACATACAACATAGAATGCCCACTCAGCTTACGTCCTGAACAACACTAAAACAAAGAAAACACAAAAGAACTATGGTCAGAACGTGACAGTAATATAGTACACTTATCATAATTTGGTTTTAATCCAGAAAGGATAGCAAAAGTATCTAGATCCTCTATGAGGCCATGGAGAGACTAATTGTGGTTTTAAAAGAAAACATGAATCATTAGCAATGACACCTTAGTTTAATCTAATCTTAACAGCTAACATTTCGATGGCAATAATAAACAGATATGCCGATAGTGGACAACCTTGTTTTACTCCTCTAGAGAGTTTTAAACTTTCTGAGATGTAGCCATTATTTACTATTTTACACCTAGGGTTACTATACATTACTTTAACCCATTTTATAAGAGATTTAAATATTCTAGGCATTTATATATAAACTCCAGTCGTACTTTATCAAAAGCCTTTTCAAAATCAGCTATGAAAACAAGGCCTGGTGTCCCTGATATTTCACAGTATTCTATTGTTTCCAGTACTTGTCTTGTATTATCTCCAATGTATCGTCCATGTAAAAAACCTGTCTGATTAGGATGAATAATATCTGACAATACTTTAATTCTATGCGCCAAGCATTATGCTAGGATTTTTGCATCACAACACTGAAGTGTAAGAGGTCTCCAATTTTGTTAATGGACTGGATCTTTATATATACCACTTGGGTCCTGTTTCAGTAATAATGATGTCAGACCTTCTTGTTGCGTATCTGATAATCTACCATTTATATAGGAGTGGTTAAAACATGCTAATAATGGTCATTTGAGTATATCAAAAAAAGTTTTGCAAACTTCCACTGGTATGCCATCCCTGGAGTTTTCCCATCCTTAAAGTCCCCAATTGCATCAAGCGGTTCCTCCTCTGTAATTTGGCCTTCACATGAGTCTTTCTGTACAGATGTTCATTTTACATTATTAATAGGAAGAAAATCCATACAATTCGTTTCAGTTCGTGGAGATGCAGGAGCCTGAAACGAAAACATTAAAGTACTTTACTTTTGTAACGTTTTTCTTCCGCTGAAGGAGTGGAGGACCAAAACGCAGCGTGGTTAGAGTTCAACAGGTTTAATCAAGACCATACACGAGAACACTACAAAATAACCAATGTGAAAACCGAAACAGTCCTATCTGGTGCAATGACACAAAGCCCAAAGACAATCACCCGCAAAATACCCAAAGAACATGGCTGCCTAAATATGGTTCCCAATCAGAGACAATGACAGACAGCTGCCTCTGATTGAGAACTAATCTAGGCAACCATAGACATACAAAACTACCTAGAAAGGAAACAGCTGTAACGGCGTTCTTCGTTTGTCGAAAGAAAGTCAGACCGAAATGCAGCGTGGTGGTTACTCATGTCTTTAATGAATGAATGAAGGTACATGAAATAACTGATACAAATACAAAACAACAAATGGAACGTGAAACCTAATTACAGCCTATCTGGTGAAACTTCACAGAGACAGGAATAATCACCCACGAAATACACAGTGAAACCCAGGCTACCTAAATACGGTTCCCCATCAGAGACAACAAGAATCACCTGACTCTGATTGAGAACCGCCTCAGGCAGCCAAGCCTAGACTAGACACACCCCTAATCAACCACAATCCCAATGCCTACAAAACCCCCAATACGACAACACAATAAACCCATGTCACACCCTGGCCTGAACAAATATATAACGAAAACACAAAATACAATGACCAAGGCGTGACAACAGCCCCATAAACATGCAAAACCCCTAGACCTGACAAAACACATAAATCCCCCATGTCACACCCTGACCTAACCAAAATAATAAAGAAAACAAAGATAATTATAATAGTATTGTGAATCATGCGTGACTCCATCATTTGTAACAAGTTTCAATAAAAACATTTTGGTAGCATTTCTATATTGAAATTTGAAAAAGAATTTGGTGCATTTTTCCCCATATTCCATATTCCATATTTTTATGATATATTACACTGGATCTTTCTTAAATAAATTCCTCCATTTCCTTTTGTTTTTCCTCTAACTTATTCTGTGCCTCTATGGTACCATTTTCATTGCTATCTAACTGTACAGTTAGTCCTTCCATTTCCTTTGTTAATATGGACTCTTTTGATCTAAATTGCTTTTGTTTTACAGATGACTACTGAATTGCATGGACTCTAAAGGCACACTTAAAAGTGTCCCATACAATATGGGGATCTGCTGTACCTATGCTATGTCTGGAAAAAGTCAGTTATACATTCTTCTGTCCTAGTTCTAAACAATCATCTATCTTATCATCTAGTAGGCTTTGATTAAATTTCCAATATCCTCGCCCACATGCCGATTATGTGATGATCCGACCGCATTCTGTCCCCAATCAACACCTTTTAACTTTTGGAGCCAGAGAGATTTACATAAGAAAGTAGTCAAGACGACAAGCTTGATTAAGCCTCCGCCATGTATATCTCACTAGATCATGGTATTTAAGTCTCCATATATCCACTAATTCCAATATATCCATGACATTCATGATTTCCTTAAGTGCCTGAGGGTGATAGTTTGTAGTGTGATTTCCTTTCCGGTCCTTTACGGTCCATAGAGGGATTTAAGACCATATTAAAATCTCCCACCATAATAATAGTCTAGTGTTGCTTGTAGAGTTGATAGATTCTTATATGTATTTTCACAGAAGCTTGGATCATCATTATTCAGACCGTATAGGTTAATAAGCCAGATCTGTTTATTGTCCAATAACATATTTAAATAATCCATCTACCTTGAGGATCTGTTTGGACAATTTGCACATTTGGATCAAAATTATTGTTAATTAATGTCACGCCCTGGCCATAGAGGCTTTTATTCTCTATTTTGGTTTGGCCAGGATGTGACTAGGGTGGGCATTCTAGTTTCTTTATTTCTATGTTTTCTATTTCTTTGTGTTTGGCCGGGTGTGGTTCTCAATCAGAGGCAGCTGTCTATCGTTGTCTCCGATTGAGAATCATACTTAGGCAGATTTTTCCCACCTGTGTTTTGTGGGTAGTTATTTTCGGTTTTGTGTTTCTGCACAGAACTGTTCGTTGTTGTTTTGCTCTTTGTTATTTTATTCAAGTGTTTTGAGAATAAATCATGAACACTTACCACGCTGCGCTCTGGTCCACTTCTTCATCAGATGAGCGTTTCAATTAAAACCATCACCCCTTTTGAGTTTCTTTGCCCATGGGCTAAATATATTTCCTCCCCAGTTCTTTTTCCACAAAACTTCATCTAAAATTGTTGAATGGGTTTCCTGTAAACAATATATATTATATTCCTTCTCTTTTAGCCAGGTAAATACTGATCGTCTTTTCTTATTATCTGCTAGGCCATTACAATTCTAACTGGCTATACTTATTTCACCACTTACCATAATGAGACACAACTTTCAATTATTTTTATCAAAATATATGTTTGTAAACATACCATTAAAAAGTAACCTGATGATTGAGTGTCTATATAGCTGTACCATGATATTTGCATTGCTACTAGGTCCCTACTATTCCACCCGCTAAAAGCCCTCCTCATCCCGAGTTGGGTTGTCATCCCAATGCCCGGCAGACCACCTGTATCCCATAGCCCTGAACTGACTGGGATCCATCCTTTGAAAAGAGCACACAGTGCCATTTACCGAATTGAAGTAGATCAACTGCAAAATGCATTTCCATCGCCCTCAACTCGATTTGTATTATATATAGCTGTGGATCATCCTCTATTGTCCCTAACATCTTTTACTCCTTTGCCACGGTTGTGGGATACACACATACACCCACACACAACCTTAAGCTCACATTCTCAACATTCTCACATTGCACCATCCCAGACCCCAACTCAAAAAATGTCTTGATTTGCAAATGCACTACAGAAGGCCTGCAAGACCGCGCAAAAAATGGGCAGAAATTGAGAGATTTTATTAACCATTGTCACATCCTAGATGATGGAGGTCAAGTGTACACCCTTTCCCTGAAACACCCACAATACGGTCACCAGTATTGACCATATTCCCAAGCATCTCCGTGCAGTCAGACCCTGCCACCAGGGTCACAATAATATACCCCCTCTCTGAATGTCAGAGTGTGACCCCCTCTCCATGGGTTACTGCAGCTAGTGTTGCCAGCACTGCCACTGCCTGGGTGGGGGCACCCCACCGGAATCCCCACCAGCTAGGTACAAGGTCATCAAGGTTCTCATTAGCAGCTTTGAGAATTTCCTTGTATAGTATGCTCTCCCTTTAGGGGGCTATGGCTTTGCAGGACCAACCCTACCAAGCAGGCTCAGAATCTTGAGGGGGCAGTGCTGCTCTTGGTGTCTGACCTCATTTTGGCTGCATACAGACTGCTTACAGCATGCACATAAAACAGTTAGGGACTTCTCCTTAGTATCTGGGTCGTTCAGGTGGGTGTCTAGGGTATAGGGTCATGGACCGTACCATTACATTAGGACTTCTCCTTAGTATCTGGGTCATTCAGGTGGGTGTCTAGGGTATAGGGTTGTGGACCGTACCATTACATTAGGACTTCTCCTTAGTATCTGGGTCATTCAGGTGGGTGTCTAGGGTATAGGGTTGGACCGGACCTCCTCAGTATCTGGGTCATTCAGGTGGGTGTCATTAGGGTGTGGACTTCTCCTTCTCCTTAGTATCTGGGTCAGTCAGGTGGGTGTCTAGGGTATAGGGTTGTGGACCGTACCATTACATTAGGACTTCTCCTTAGTATCTGGGTCATTCAGGTGGGTGTCTAGGGTATAGGGTCATGGACCGTACCATTACATTAGGACTTCTCCTTAGTATCTGGGTCATTCAGGTGGGTGTCTAGGGTATAGGGTCATGGACCGTACCATTACATTAGGACTTCTCCTTAGTATCTGGGTCATTCAGGTGGGTGTCTAGGGTATAGGGTTGTGGACCGTACCATTACATTAGGACTTCTCCTTAGTATCTGGGTCATTCAGGTGGGTGTCTAGGGTATAGGGTTGTGGACCGTACCATTACATTAGGACTTCTCCTTAGTATCTGGGTCATTCAGGTGGGTGTCTAGGGTATAGGGTCGTGGACCGTACCATTACATTAGGACTTCTCCTTAGTATCTGGGTCATTCAGGTGGGTGTCTAGGGTATAGGGTTGTGGACCGTACCATTACATTAGGACTTCTCCTTAGTATCTGGGTCATTCAGGTGGGTGTCTAGGGTATAGGGTTGTGGACCGTACCATTACATTAGGACTTCTCCTTAGTATCTGGGTCATTCAGGTGGGTGTCTAGGGTATAGGGTCATGGACCGTACCATTACATTAGGACTTCTCCTTACTATCTGGGTCATTCAGGTGGGTGTCTAGGGTATCAGGACCATGGGTATCTGGGTCATTCAGGTGGGTGTCTAGGGTATAGGGTCGTGGACCGTACCATTACATTAGGACTTCTCCTTAGTATCTGGGTCATTCAGGTGGGTGTCTAGGGTATAGGGTCATGGACCGTACCATTACATTAGGACTTCTCCTTAGTATCTGGGTCATTCAGGTGGGTGTCTAGGGTATAGGGTTGTGGACCGTACCATTACATTAGGACTTCTCCTTAGTATCTGGGTCATTCAGGTGGGTGTCTAGGGTATAGGGTTGTGGACCGTACCATTACATTAGGACTTCTCCTTAGTATCTGGGTCATTCAGGTGGGTGTCTAGGGTATAGGGTCTAGGGTGGACCGTACCATTACATTAGGACTTCTCCTTAGTATCTGGGTCATTCAGGTGGGTGTCTAGGGTATAGGGTCATGGACAGTATCATTACATTAGGACTTCTCCTTAGTATCTGGGTCATTCAGGTGGGTGTCTAGGTTATAGGGCTGTGGACCGTACCATTACATTAGGACTTCTCCTTAGTATCTGGGTCATTCAGGTGGGTGTCTAGGGTATAGGGTCGTGGACCGTACCATTACATTAGGACTTCTCCTTAGTATCTGGGTCATTCAGGTGGGTGTCTAGGGTATAGGGTCATGGACCGTACCATTACATTAGGACTTCTCCTTAGTATCTGGGTCATTCAGGTGGGTGTCTAGGATATAGGGCCATGGACAGTACCATTACATTAGGACTTCTCCTTAGTATCTGGGTCATTCAGGTGGGTGTCTAGGGTATAGGGTCATGGACCGTACCATTACATTAGGACTTCTCCTTAGTATCTGGGTCATTCAGGTGGGTGTCTAGGGTATAGGGTCATGGACCGTACCATTACATTAGGACTTCTCCTTAGTATCTGGGTCATTCAGGTGGGTGTCTAGGGTATAGGGTCATGGACCGTACCATTACATTAGGACTTCTCCTTAGTATCTGGGTCATTCAGGTGGGTGTCTAGGGTATAGGGTCATGGACCGTACCATTACATTAGGACTTCTCCTTAGTATCTGGGTCATTCAGGTGGGTGTCTAGGGTATAGGGTCGTGGACCGTACCATTAAAATAGGATCATAAATAAATAATTAGATATAATTTATTTGAACATTTTAGTTCCCCATGATAGGACAGTAAATAAATGAAATGTATAATTTATTTTAAAATGTTAAAATTGTTCCACAATCATAGGACAATAAATAAATAAGACGTATAAATTCATTATAAAAGACATTGTGGCAGCAGACTTTGTGAAAATTAATATTTGTGTCAGTCTCAAAACTTTTGGCCGCGGGTGTAGTGTCCAAATAATATCCAAGCGCTCCGATTGGTTGGGAATAGCAGCGTTATATAGCAGCGTGGGTGAGGGATAACTAAGGTAGGCTGAACAGCCAAACTAATGGGACTTAAGGGACTGTGAGGGAAAGTCAGGTAGAGAGGAGGAGCAGGACAGATTTTTTTACAGGCCTACTGCATAGAAAATGAATGTTTGGGAAAGTGGAGGAGAGAAAGTGCATTGGTGTGACTACCTTTGGCCGGTTATGATAACATTGTCACACTGATGCATTGCAAATGGTGGCACAGGACATACAGAGATGAACACAGTGAAAAAGCAGACCCAATGGAATTGGCAACCATTACAACAATGGAAATCACTTGCAAAAACTTCTCCAGCTACACCATAAGGACCCCTTCTCCAGCTAGCCTGTTAGGACCCCTTCTCCAGCTAGCCTGTTAGGACCCCTTCTCCAGCTAGCCTGTTAGGACCCCTTCTCCAGCTACACCATAAGGACCCCTTCTCCAGCTAGCCTGTTAGGACCCCTTCTCCAGCTAGCCTGTTAGGACCCCTTCTCCAGCTAGCCTGTTAGGACCCCTTCTCCAGCTAGCCTGTTAGGACCCCTTCTCCAGCTAGCCTGTTAGGACCCCTTCTCCAGCTAGCCTGTTAGGACCCCTTCTCCAGCTAGCCTGTTAGGACCCCTTCTCCAGCTAGCCTGTTAGGACCCCTTCTCCAGCTACACCATAAGGACCCCTTCTCCAGCTAGCCTGTTAGGACCCCTTCTCCAGCTAGCCTGTTAGGACCCCTTCTCCAGCTAGCCTGTTAGGACCCCTTCTCCAGCTAGCCTGTTAGGACCCCTTCTCCAGCTAGCCTGTTAGGACCCCTTCTCCAGCTAGCCTGTTAGGACCCCTTCTCCAGCTAGCCTGTTAGGACCCCTTCTCCAGCTACACCATAAGGACCCCTTCTCCAGCTAGCCTGTTAGGACCCCTTCTCCAGCTAGCCTGTTAGGACCCCTTCTCCAGCTAGCCTGTTAGGACCCCTTCTCCAGCTAGCCTGTTAGGACCCCTTCTCCAGCTACACCATAAGGACCCCTTCTCCAGCTAGCCTGTTAGGACCCCTTCTCCAGCTAGCCTGTTAGGACCCCTTCTCCAGCTAGCCTGTTAGGACCCCTTCTCCAGCTACACCATAAGGACCCCTTCTCCAGCTAGCCTGTTCTCTCCGTTCCTGCACGGCAAGCGGTACCGATTCAACTTCAGAAACTTCACAGAAAATGATTTGGTTATTACTATGTAATTACCAATTACCATTTAATTTCTAAAGAAATATCAAGTATTGTGAGGTGTAGTAAAATAAATGTACTTGTTTAATATGATTAAAGACACATTTTCATTCAAGACCAGGGTCATGTTCCATTAGGCCACACAATGGAAAAGAAAGTCCAGGTAGTCCCTCTCAATCAGTCAGTTTTCTTTCGTTTGGTGACTACTGAACATGACCCAGAGAGGTTATTTGTCAGGATTACTGGACCCTTCCTGCAGACACAGAGGATTTGGGACGTTTGGGTGTCCTTGGTCCCAATACGTGGGATGGTTCAGAAGAGTGGTGCTTGCGCACATGGCGCAGCAGCAGCTGGCGGTCCGGTGTAGCGTACGGACAGAGGTGGCAGGGGAAAGACTCGCCTGTGTGGTGGCGTCGTGCGTGGAGATCTAAGCTCTTTTTCTGGATGCTACAGAAAGATTGAAAGAGAAAGAGGGACATAGTGAGAGCGAGACAGACAGGGAGGGAGAGAGAGAGCTAACTTACAATGTCGGCAGTGTGGGAGACTGGCGAGGCACACAGAGTAGGTCATTGAGGAGTAGAGATAGAGTTAGCAAACGATTAACATGAACTCTAAACAAACATTAGTGTGTGTGTGGTTACCTGCTGTAGGGACAGTACTGGCAGCAGTAGGGCCTCTCCTGTGTGTGCGTGCGGGAGTGTCGGCGCAGGGAGCTGCTGTCGATGGAGGCGTAGGGACACTGAAGGCATTTGAAGGGCTTCTCACCTACAGGTAGATAGTTGACAGCTCAGAGGTCACAAAGACAGTAAAGGCTTCAATCTGAACCTTTTATCACATATTATTGTCACACTAAAAACTCTGTACAAGATTATTGGTGGGCTCAGAACATTGTTTTTCAGTGTGAAAAGCTGTCTTTTCACTAGTCACTACAGTGGGTATTTAAAGGCAAGTACAACAATCTATTTGACTGTGGCCCTCAAGGACAGGTTGGGAACTCTGCACCCCTTGTATAGTAGAGAGACATTTTTAAACCCAAAGCCGCTGTAGATAACGGTTTTATTGGGCCAGAGTAGGTAGCTACTTAAAGGGCAATTTCACCACTTTTCAACCTCATTTTCATAATCTTCAGCAAAAAAACAGTTACTATTATGGGATTCAGTAGCTTTCCAACTATTGACAAAAAAAAAAAATGTTTTGCTCAGAATCAAACCGCAAATTATTACTCTGTTGCCCAGTGCACTCCAATTCCTAAACAAATGGCTGCATTATATAGTAAATATTGGCGTCGGCTTTCCTGCATGTTTCTCGGGGTGGCCCTATCTGGGAGAAACACTGAATTCCCCTAAACATTGTGTTTGTTATGTATATATCATGTCAGTGGAATGGAAAGTTGACCTTATATGGAATGAACATTTCAGTCTTCAACCTGACGGCATATTATGCAACTTCACTACCGTTACCATGGCCACACGGCTCTCAAAGTCATTGCTGGGAGAGAAGGTGCGGGAAAAAGTTCTAATAAAATTTGGGCTACGGCAACATCCCCCCACGCCCCTTGGTAAGAACCAATGCACAATGGGCAAATAATTGAGTTACTCCTACAGCAGTGTACTGAATTTTGCATGTCCAGCTATTCTGGACTTGTCTCTTTACAATACAAATGTAACACTCCAAAACGTACACATTTCCCACATGTACAAGTCACACACCCAGTAATATGTGCCTTTACTACCCAGGTAGAACATTGAGGTACAACAATGTAATGAATAACACAGTTATTGTGTGTGTCCTTGTGCGGACTACAGTACCAGCTAGGATGATTGAATATGGCCTAAAGACGTTACCTGTATGAACACGGAGGTGCTGTACCAGTGAGGCCTTGAGCCGGGTGCTGTAGTGGCAATGGGGACACTCAAAGGGCTTGTCCCCCTGGTGGATGCCCATGTGGCGACGCATGGTCAGCTTGGTGGAGAACTTCCTGTCATGGCAGGAAACGGGGCTCATTGAGATGCATTTACAACCTGGTCATACTTTAAATAAACAACACGCTATGAAGGCTTTATATGGCATTCAGAAAGTCTTTATAAGCACTACATCAATACTTCAGAAATTGTGTATACATTAGGCCTTAAAGGTTGCAGTTTAAAGTGGGCTTCCTCTATGCCTGTCTCTCAAACACACACTGTAGCATTTACTTGATATGTGCTGCAACTATACCACCATAAAGTGGCAATGATTCCATGAAAGTTTTTACACATAGAATTAGAACACTAGAACATGAACCTTCTTATAAAACCACGTTTCCATCCACAGCTTTTTACACAGAATTAGAACACTAGAACATGAACCTTCTTATAAACCACGTTTCCATCCACAGCTTTTTACACATAGAATTAGAACACTAGAACATGAACCAGTAATAAGTAGATGTAATAAGTTATGATGAACTGATGAACCAGTAATAAGTAGATGTAATAAGTTATGATGAACTGATGAACCAGTAATAAGTAGATGTAATAAGTTATGATGAACTGATGAACCAGTAATAAGTAGATGTAATAAGTTATGATGAACTGATGAACCAGTAATAAGTAGATGTAATAAGTTGTGATGAACTGATGAACCAGTAATAAGTAGATGTAATAAGTTATGATGAACTGATGAACCAGTAATAAGTAGATGTAATAAGTTATGATGAACTGATGAACCAGTAATAAGTAGATGTAATAAGTTATGATGAACTGATGAACCAGTAATAAGTAGATGTAATAAGTTATGATGAACTGATGAACCAGTAATAAGTAGATGTAATAAGTTATGATGAACTGATGAACCAGTAATAAGTAGATGTAATAAGTTATGATGAACTGATGAACCAGTAATAAGTAGATGTAATAAGTTATGATGAACAGATGAACCAGTAATAAGTAGATGTAATAAGTTATGATGAACTGATGAACCAGTAATAAGTAGATGTAATAAGTTATGATGAACTGATGAACCAGTAATAAGTAGATGTAATAAGTTATGATGAACTGATGAACCAGTAATAAGTAGATGTAATAAGTTATGATGAACTGATGAACCAGTAATAAGTAGATGTAATAAGTTATGATGAACTGATGAACCAGTAATAAGTAGATGTAATAAGTTATGATGAACTGATGAACCAGTAATAAGTAGATGTAATAAGTTATGATGAACTGATGAACCAGTAATAAGTAGATGTAATAAGTTATGATGAACTGATGAACCAGTAATAAGTAGATGTAATAAGTTATGATGAACTGATGAACCAGTAATAAGTAGATGTAATAAGTTATGATGAACTGATGAACCAGTAATAAGTAGATGTAATAAGTTATGATGAACTGATGAACCAGTAATAAGTAGATGTAATAAGTTATGATGAACTGATGAACCAGTAATAAGTAGATGTAATAAGTTATGATGAACTGATGAACCAGTAATAAGTAGATGTAATAAGTTATGATGAACTGATGAACCAGTAATAAGTAGATGTAATAAGTTATGATGAACTGATGAACCAGTAATAAGTAGATGTAATAAGTTATGATGAACTGATGAACCAGTAATAAGTAGATGTAATAAGTTATGATGAACTGATGAACCAGTAATAAGTAGATGTAATAAGTTATGATGAACTGATGAACCAGTAATAAGTAGATGTAATAAGTTATGATGAACTGATGAACCAGTAATAAGTAGATGTAATAAGTTATGATGAACTGATGAACCAGTAATAAGTAGATGTAATAAGTTATGATGAACTGATGAACCAGTAATAAGTAGATGTAATAAGTTATGATGAACTGATGAACCAGTAATAAGTAGATGTAATAAGTTATGATGAACTGATGAACCAGTAATAAGTAGATGTAATAAGTTACGATGAACTGATGAGCTTGATGCTCCTTTACAAAAAATATTGAGGGTCTTATTCTGGTGACATGATGATCGATGCTTGGCAAACTAAAATATTATCGCTCTTATCATAATAATCTCATCATTTAGACTAGCCTACCTGCACTGTATCCGTTATTGGCTAGGCACATTTGCTATTTAACCCAAAGGTTTTTGTGACAAAACTCAGAAAATGTGATACAAACACATTGAACTTTATATTTTTATTTTGAACATGAAAACTTAAGCGAAAAATTACTTTGTGTGCACTACGCCATCACGCACTAATTTCTATCCGCACAAAGTCCGTTTGGTGGAGACACCACTGGTGAAAAAAAAAAGTATTTTCTTAATGCAGATTTTTAAATATTCGCATTAAAATCTGTCGCCAATTGGATTGAAACCTAGATACTGATGCAGTAAGGTCAATGGAACTCGATCCAAACAATGGAAACGCACAGGGGAAAGATTTGACGAATATCCACTTTGTTAAAATCAGATTTGTTGAATGTGCACCAATCTGGCATCCTTCTTCTATCCGCCATGGTCACCGTTCAATTGACCTCTTTACCGCATCTATGATGGTATGAAAAGTCAGCCATTTTGGCAAGGGAGTTGTTCAACTTTGCCAGTGCTGTGCTAAGAATCTTAAAAAATGCATAGTGTAAAACTATCTGCACTGTATGTTTGTTAGCTAGTTAGCCATCCAGTTAGCTAGCTAGCCATCCATTTCCATAAATGTTTCTAAATAACTGCCAATATGGCAGCCACCCTAGGGTCACGTACTACTCAAAGAAAAATGTAGAACTTTTATTAATCAAAAACATAAAATACCGTCAAATAGTCATACCGTAAAATTAAAATACCATATATGATATGATATTTTGGCCATATCGCCCAGCCCTAATCACATGCCTTACTTTTATTTTCCTGCACAAGTAAAATCTGGAAAAGCATCACCTATGCCTCTACTGCCATTCATTAGACTGGTTTGGATTTCTCTCTGACCACAATGCCATTTTCAGACCATTCTGGAACTTTGAGGGGTTTAATTTAATAGGATCTCTATGGTTTTACAGCCCCGTTTTATATGGTACTGAAAACACACAGAAAAGGAAATAAACAAACAAAGCTTCTGCAATACTCTTTTCTTCCACAACAAACTCTACTGACCCATTGTGGTAAAATGTGTTACTGACACTTCTGAGTGACTGTACCTGTTGCAGAGGGCACAGCAGAACTCTTTCCTGCCTTTCTTCCTCACCGATTCCTCCGCTTTATGCCCTTGGTCTCTGCGCTCCTCTCTGCCCTCCTCTCTGCCCTCTTCTCTGCGCTCCTCTCTGCACTCCTCTCTGCCCTCTCTGCGCTCCTCTCCGTCCTTTCTTCCCCTCTGCTTCGGCATCCACTTATTCCACTTGTCTGGCTCCACTCCTTGCAGATCTTGTGGGTAATTACTTTCGTGGGTGAACTTCCTCAAAGCACACCTGTGAGTTGGAGATGGCAACGTTAAATGGACAATCTGCACTTCAAAACAACAACAAATCGGTCACGACGCCGTTGTCGTTTTGCTAAACAGCTGAGGGATGGATGGGTTGTCGAAATATAAACCAGTCTCAAATTCATAGACAGCCATTAATGCAAGGGCTGCCCATCCATGAGATCAAACTTATAGTTTGAACCATTTGAGGCTATAAAGTGTCTAAAAAAGCTTACAGTGCATTCGGGAAGTATTCAAACCCCTTTATTTTTTTCCACATGGTTACTTTACAGCCTTATTCAAAAATGGATTCAACTGTTTTTTTTCCTAAATCAATCTACACACAATACCCCATAATGACGAAGCAAAACATTTTGGACACACCTGATTCCAGGGTTTTTCTTAATTTAAAAAAAAAAATTCTACATTGTAGAATAATAGTGAAGACATCAGAACTATTAAATAAGACACACGGAATCATGTAGTAAGCATAAAAGTGTAAAATCAAAAAATATATATATATTTGAGATTCTTCAATGTATCCACCTTTTGCGTTGATGACAACTTTGCACACTCTTAGAATTCAACCAGCTTCATGAGGTAGTCACCTGGAATCCATTTCAATTAACAGGTGTGACTTGTTAAAAGTGAATTTCTCGATATTTTTTCCTTCTTAATGCATTTTAGACAATCAGTTGTGTTGTGTCAAGGTAGGGGTGGTATACACTGTGCTATCTAACCTCCAAACGAGCTTCAATGCCATACAACACTCCTTCCGTGGCCTCCAACTGCATCACCACCCTGGATGGTTCCGACCTTGAATATGTGGGCATCTATAAGAACCTAGTTGTCTGGCTAGACTGTAAACCCTCCTTCAAGACTCATATCAAACATCTCCAATCGAAAATCAAATCTAGAGTCGGCTTTCTATTCTGCAACAAAGCCTCCTTCACTCACGCTGCCAAGCTTACCCTAGTAAAACTGACTATCCTACCGATCCTCGACTTCGGCGATGTCATCTACAAAATTGCTTCCAACACTCTTCTCAGCAAACTGGATGCAGTTTATCACAGTGCCATCCGTTTTGTCACTAAAGCACCTTATACCACCCACCACTGCGACCTGTATGCTCTAGTCAGCTGGCCCTCGCTACATATTCGTCGCCAGACCCACTGGCTCCAGGTCATCTACAAGTCCATGCTAGGTAAAGCTCCGCCTTATCTCAGTTCACTGGTCACGATGGCAACACCCATCCGTAGCACGCGCTCCAGCTGGTGTATCTCACTGATCATCCCTAAAGCCAACACCTCATTTGGGCGCCTTTCGTTCCAGTTCTCTGGTGCCTGTGACTGGAACGAATGGCAAAAATCGCTGAAGTTGGAGACTTTTATCTCTCTCACCAACTTCAAACATCTGCTAAATCAAATCAAATTTTATTTGTCACATACACATGGTTAGCAGATGTTAATGCGAGTGTAGCGAAATGCTTGTGCTTCTAGTTCCGACAATGCAGTGATAACCAACAAGTAATCTAACTAACAATTCCAAAACTACTGTCTTATACACAGTGTAAGGGGATAAGGAATATGTACATAAGGATATATGAATGAGTGATGGTACAGAGCAGCATACAGTAGATCGTGGTCCTTCTGTAGCTCAGTTGGTAGAGCATGGCGCTTGTAACGCCACGGTAGTGGGTTCGATTCCCGGGACCACCCATACGTAGAATGTATGCACACATGACTGTAAGTCGCTTTGGATAAAAGCGTCTGCTAAATGGCATATATATATATGGTATCGAGTACAGTATATACATATGAGATGAGTATGTAGACAAAGTAAACAAAGTGGCATAGTTAAAGTGGCTAGTGATACATGTATTACATAAGGATGCAGTCGATGATGTAGAGTACAGTATATACGTATGCATATGAGATGAATAATGTAGGGTAAGTAACATTATATAAGGTAGCATTGTTTAAAGTGGCTAGTGATATATTTACATAATTTCCCATCAATTCCCATTATTAAAGTGGCTGGAGTTGGGTCAGTGTCAATGACAGTGTGTTGGCAGCAGCCACTCAATGTTAGTGGTGGCTGTTTAACAGTCTGATGGCCTTGAGATAGAAGCTGTTTTTCAGTCTCTCGGTCCCAGCTTTGATGCACCTGTACTGACCTCGCCTTCTGGATGATAGCGGCGTGAACAGGCAGTGGTTCGGGTGGTTGATGTCCTTGATGATCTTTATGGCCTTCCTGTAACATCGGGTGGTGTAGGTGTCCTGGAGGGCAGGTAGTTTGCCCCGGTGATGCGTTGTGCAGACCTCACTACCCTCTGGAGAGCCTTACGGTTGAGGGCAGAGCAGTTTCCGTACCAGGCGGTGATACAGCCCGCCAGGATGCTCTCGATTGTGCATCTGTAGAAGTTTGTGAGTGCTTTTGGTGACAAGCCGAATTTCTTCAGCCTCCTGAGGTTGAAGAGGCGCTGCTGCGCCTTCTTCACGACGCTGTCAGTGTGAGTGGACCAATTCAGTTTGTCTGTGATGTGTATGCCGAGGAACTTAAAACTTGCTACCCTCTCCACTACTGTTCCATCGATGTGGATAGGGGGTGTTCCCTCTGCTGTTTCCTGAAGTCCACAATCATCTCCTTAGTTTTGTTGACGTTGAGTGTGAGGTTATTTTCCTGACACCACACTCCGAGGGCCCTCACCTCCTCCCTGTAGGCCGTCTCGTCGTTGTTGGTAATCAAGCCTACCACTGTTGTGTCGTCCGCAAACTTGATGATTGAGTTGGAGGCGTGCGTGGCCACGCAGTCGTGGGTGAACAGGGAGTACAGGAGAGGGCTCAGAACGCACCCTTGTGGGGCCCCCGTGTTGAGGATCAGCGGGAGGAGATGTTGTTGCCTACCCTCACCACCTGGGGGCGGCCCGTCAGGAAGTCCAGTACCCAGTTGCACAGGGCGGGGTCGAGACCCAGGGTCTCGAGCTTGATGACGAGCTTGGAGGGTACTATGGTGTTGAATGCCGAGCTGTAGTCGATGAACAGCATTCTCACATAGGTATTCCTCTTGTCCAGGTGGGTTAGGGCAGTGTGCAGTGTGGTTGAGATTGCATCGTCTGTGGACCTATTTGGGCGGTAAGCAAATTGGAGTGGGTCTAGGGTGTCAGGTAGGGTGGAGGTGATATGGTCCTTGACTAGTCTCTCAAAGCACTTCATGATGACGGAAGTGAGTGCTACGGGGCGGTAGTCGTTTAGCTCAGTTACCTTAGCTTTCTTGGGAACAGGAACAATGGTGGCCCTCTTGAAGCATGTGGGAACAGCAGACTGGTATAGGGATTGATTGAATATGTCCGTAAACACACCGGCCAGCTGGTCTGCGCATGCTCTGAAGGCGCGGCTGGGGATGCCGTCTGGGCCTGCAGCCTTGCGAGGGTTAACACGTTTAAATGTCTTACTCACCTCGGCTGCAGTGAAGGAGAGGCCGCATGTTTTCGTTGCAGGCCGTGTCAGTGGCACTGTATTGTCCTCAAAGCGGGCAAAAAAGTTATTTAGTCTGCCTGGGAGCAAGACATCCTGGTCCGTGACTGGGCTGGGTTTCTTCTTGTAGTCCGTGATTGACTGTAGACCCTGCCACATGCCTCTTGTGTCTGAGCCATTGAATTGAGATTCCACTTTGTCTCTGTACTGATGCTTAGCTTGTTTAATAGCCTTGCAGAGGGAATAGCTGCATTGTTTATATTCGGACATGTTACCAGACACCTTGCCCTGATTAAAAGCAGTGGTTCGCGCTTTCAGTTTCACGCGAATGCTGCCATCAATCCACGGTTTCTGGTTAGGGAATGTTTTTATCGTTGCTATGGGAACGACATCTTCGACGCACGTTCTAATGAACTCGCACACCGAATCAGCTTATTCGTCAATATTTTTATCTGACGCAATACGAAACATGTCCCAGTCCACGTGATGGAAGCAGTCTTGGAGTGTGGACTCAGCTTGGTCTGACCAGCGTTGGACAGACCTCAGCGTGGGAGCCTCTTGTTTTAGTTTCTGCCTGTAGGCAGGGATCAGCAAAATGGAGTCGTGGTCAGCTTTTCCGAAAGGGGGGCGGGGCAGGGCCTTATATGCGTCGCAGAAGTTAGAATAACAATGATCCAAGGTTTTACCAGTCCTGGTTGCGCAATCGATATGCTGATAAAATTTAGGGAGTCTTGTTTTCAGATTAGCTTTGTTAAAATCCCCAGCTACAATGAATGCAGCCTCCGGATAAATGGTTTCCAGTTTGCAAAGAGTTAAATAAAGTTCGTTCAGAGCCATCGATGTGTCTGCTTTTGGGGGGGATATATACGGCTGTGATTATAATCGAAGAGAATTCTCTTGGAAGATAATGCGGTCTACATTTGATTGTGAGGAATTCTAAATCAGGTGAACAGAAGGATTTGAGTTCATGTATGTTTCCTTCATCACACCATGTCCCGTTAGTCATGAGGCATACGCCCCCGCCACTCTTCTTACCAGAAAGATGTTTGTTTCTGTCGGCGCGATACGTGGAGAAACCCCTTGGCTGCACCGCATCGGATAGCGTCTCTCCAGTGAGCCATGTTTCGGTGAAGCATAGGACGTTGCAGTCTCTGATGTCCCTCTGGAATGCCACCCTTGCTCGGATTTCGTCAACCTTGTTGTCAAGAGACTGGACATTGGCAAGAAGAATGCTAGGTAGTGGTGCGCAATGTGCCCCTGACCAGAAGACCGCCTCGTTTCCCTCTTTTTCGGAGTCATTTTCTTGGGTCGCTGCATGCGATCCATTCCGTTGTCCTGTTTGTAAGGCAGAACACAGGATCCGCGTCGCGGAAAACATATTCTTGGTCGTACTGATGGTGAGTTGACGCTGATCTTATATTCAGTAGTTCTTCTCGACTGTATGTAATGAAACCTAAGATGACCTGGGGTACTAATGTAAGAAATAACACGTAAAAAAAACAAAAAACTGCATAGTTTCCTAGGAACGCGAAGCGAGGCGGCCATCTCTGTCGGCGCCGGAAGTACAACTATCTGAGCAGCTAACCGATCGCTGCAGCTGTACATAGTCTATCGGTAAATAGCCCACCCATTTTTACCTACCTCATCCCCATACTGTTTTTATTTATTTACTTTTCTGCTCTTTTGTACACCAATCTCTACCTGTACATGACCATCTGATCATTTATCACTCCAGTGTTAATCTGCAAAATAGTAATTATTCGCCTACCTCCTCATGCCTTTTGCACACAATGTATATAGACTCCCCTTTTTTTCTACTGTGTTATTGACTTGTTAATTGTTTACTCCATGTGTAACTCTGTGTTGTCTGTTCACACTGCTATGCTTTATCTTGGCCAGGTCGCAGTTGCAAATGAGAACTTGTTCTCAACTAGCCTACCTGGTTAAATAAAGGTGAAATAAATAAAATATATATTTTTTAAATACAGAAGATAGCCCTATTTGGTAAAAGACAAAGCCCATATTATGGGAAGAAAAGCTCAAAAAACCAAAGAGAAACAGTCCATCACTACTTTAAGACAAAGGTCAGTAAATACGGAAAATTTGCAGTTGCAAAAACCATCAAACACTATGATGAAACTGGCTCTCATGAGGTCCGCCTCATGAGACATTGTGAATCAGGCCTTCATGGTCCAATTGCTGCAAAGAAACCACTACTAAAGGGACTCCCGAGTGGCGCAGCGGTCTAAGGCACTGCATCCTCAGTGCTAGAGGCGTCACTACAGACCCTGGTTCGATTCCAGGCTGTATCACAATAACGGCCATTATTGGGAGTCCCATAGGGCGGCGCACAATTGGCCCAGCGTCGTCCGGGTTACGGTTTGGCCAAGGTAGGCCGTCATTGTAAATAAGAATTTGTTCTTAACTGACTTGCCTAGCTAAATAAAGGTTAAAAAAATAAGAAGTAGAAGAGACTTGCTTGGTCCAAGAAACACGAGCAATGGACATCAGACCGGTGGAAATCTGTCCTTTGGTTTGATGAGTTCAAATTGGAGATTTCTGTTTCCAACCACTGTGTCTTTGAGAGACACAGAGCGAGGTGAACAGATGATCTCAGCATGTGTGTGTAACGTCGTTCTTCGTTTGTAGAAAGAGAGTCGGACCGAAATGCAGCGTGGTGGTTACTCATGACTTTAATGGAAAAAGTGACACATGAAATAACTATACAAAATACAAAAACAACAAACGGAACGTGAAACCTAATTACAGCCTATTTGGTGAAACTACACAGAGACAGGAACAATCACCCACGAAATACACAGTGAAACCCAGGCTACCTAAATACGGTTCCCCATCAGAGACAACAAGAATCACCTGACTCTGATTGAGAACCGCCTCAGGCAGCCAAGCCTATACTAGACACACCCCTAATCAACCACAATCCCAATGCCTACAAAAACCCCAATAAGACAATACAATAACCCCATGTCACACCCTGGCCTGAACAAATCATTAAAGAAAACACAAAATACTAAGACCAAGGCGTGACAGTGTGGTTCCCACCGTGAAGCATGGAGGAGGTATGCTGCTGCTTTGCTGGTGACACGGTCAGTGATTCTGCAGCAATACGCCATCCCATCTGTTTAGCACTTAGCGGGACTATCATTTGTTTTTCAACAGGACGTGCTGCATCAGATGACCTGGCCTCCACAATCACCCGACCTCAACCCAATTGAGATGGTTTGGGATGAGTTGGACCGCAGAGTGAAGGAAAAGCAACCAACAAGTGCTCAGCATATGTGGGAACTCCTTCAAGGCTGTTGGAAAAGCATTCCAGGTGAAGCTGGTTGAGAGAATGCCAAGAGTGTGCAAAGCTGTCATCAGCTAGTATGAAGAATTTAGATTTGTTTAACAAAAACTTGGTTACTATATGATTTGATGTCTTCACTACTATTCTACAATGTAGAAAACAGTAAAAATAAATAAAAACCATTGACTGAGTAGGTGTGTCCAAACTGACTAGTACTGTAACTATTCAGACGCTTTATTCAGTACTTTGTTGAAGGACCTTTGGCAGCGATAACAGCCTTGAGTCTTCTTGGGAATGATGCTACAAGCTTGGCACACTTGTATTTGGGGGTTTCTCCCATTCTTCTCTGCAGGTAATCCATCTCAAACTCTGTCAGGTTGGATGGGGAGCATCACTGCAGAGCTATTTTCAGGGATCTTCAGAGATGTTCGATCGTGTTCAAGTCCGGGCTCTGGCTGGGCCCCTCAAGGCTCAGGTTTCGTCAGACCAGAGAATCTTGTTTCTCATGGTCAGGGTCCTTTAGAGGCCATTTGGCAAACTCCAAGCGGGCTGTCGTGCCTTTTACTGAGGAGTGGATAGCCTCTCTACCATAAAGGCCTGACTGGTGGAGTGCTGCAGAGATGGGAGAACCTTCCAGAAGGACAACCATCTCCACAGAGGAACAGAGGAACTCTGGAGCTCTGTTATTAGTGACCATTGGCTTCTTGGGCACCTCCCTGACCAAGACCCTTCTCCCCCGATTGCTCAGTTTGGCCGGGTGCCCAGCTCTAGGAAGAGTCTTGGTGGTTCTAAACCTATTGGGGAACTTCAATGCTGCAGACATTTTTTGGTACCCTTCCCCAGGTCTGTGCCTCGACACAATCCTTTCTCGGAGCTCTATGGAAAATTCCTTCGACGTCATGGCTTGGTTTTTGCTCTGACATGCACTGTCAACTGTGGGACCTTATACAGACAGGTGTGTGCCTTTCCAAATCATGTCCAATCAATTGAATTTACCACAGGTAAATTTCTACCACCAATCAAGTGGTAGAAACATCAAGGATGATCAATGGAAACAGGATGCACCTGAGCTCAATGAGTCACAAGGGTCTGAATACTTATGTAAATAAGGTATTTATGAAATTTCATTTATAAAAAAATTTAAAAACTGTTTGAGACAAAAGTTATATTCTTCACTAATCAATGGGTATACAGTATATCTTTACCAAGTATATTATCAAGTCCAAAATGGTTGTACCAATACCAGATTGCCCCTTTAAATGGTCAAAGACGTATATGGTTGAGATAATCAACTCTCTCAACTGTGTTCAAAGACCAACTTGTGAAAATTCATCCAAATACATTTTATACAGTATTCCCATTAAAATTCTTTAAAAAGTCAATTTTTCCTGAAAGCCATTTGATTGAGCCATTTCTAATCATTGATTACTTCACAGAATAGAGGGAAGAAGGATGCATTTTTATGAAACTCAAATATGGCATATGTCCAGACCAAATGCTTTTAAAATATTTTGGGTGCACACAATGAGTAGGTTGGTTTGTTGCTCTCAGACTATGGCGCAGGAAGGGAACAGGCAAACTACTTACACAACATGGGTGCTCAGTCCATCCGGGTTTGTCAGTCTGTCCCCAAAGGCTTTGTGCTCTGAGAGAATGTGTTTGTGCAGCTTGTCCCACGACTTATCTGGAAGACAGACAGAGATGGTACAGCTGGGTAAAATTGGTATCATCTGTATTAATGTAAATGTGTTCATCGCTGAATAGAGTTGGAAAGCTGCTGGTAATTTACCAAAGTTAACAGAATCTTTGGTAACTTGGGGAATTAAAGACACACTCCTGATATTTTCCTTTTGAAAAACAATATCCCAAGAATAAATACTGTACACACATAGGGTAAAAAAAAATACATTGCGCAAATAGTGTACTTCTTAGATTGAATGTCCTTCTTGAAGCTTGCAGTTCTAGGAGTTGTTCTGATCGTGGTATTGTCGGCCCCCACCCTTTCTTGCGGGAACAATTAGCTTGAGTTATCAGGCTATGGTTTGGAGGGCTACTCCGATCCAGACGGAGAAGAAACTAATGTACGTGAGCGTGGCTTTTAGCCGGAGTAAGGAGTCGGGGTAGCCAGTCAACCCAAACCAAGCCCAACCCAATGGCCAGTATACAGTATCAGTTTGACAAGTTGTATGAAGCTGCAACACAGAGCATTGTTTATTCATACTATGTAATGTACTGCCACTGTTTTTTGTGATGTCTTTTTTCCCCTGATCAGAGAAATTAGCCATTGAAGTCGCTTGCGTTTACCCCCAAAATGAAGTGAAAGTACCAGCTACCGGGCTGTTCCTGCTTTCATCCATTTTGCTGGTCTCTTGTGTAATCAAATGTATCACAGCATTTTCTTTGCAGCTTTGGGTAGAAAACCAATAGCTTTTTGTGTGGTTATCCTCACAAGTTAAGCCAGTCCCCCATGAAAGCAATTCATTTTGTCCTTCTCTTAGCAACCCAACTCTCCTTGAATATGTCCAGAGTGTGTCAGCTCTCTGAGAGGGCTATGCCTATGGTGCAATTATCATCCCAATAATGTGATGGAGAAATGACTAAACACAACCCAATACCACTACAAAACACTATACAGTGGCAGCTCTCTGAGAGGGCTGTGCCTATGGTGCAATTATCAGCCCAATAATGTGATGGAGAAATGACTAAACACAACCCAATACCACTACAAAACACTATACAGTGGCAGCTCTCTGAGAGGGCTGTGCCTATGGTGCAATTATCAGCCCAATAATGTGATGGAGAAATGGGTTATTGACTAAACACAACCCAATACCATTACAAAACACTATACAGTGTATGTTTGGGACTTTTACCATTGAAAACCCTTAGAGACTATAACATAACTGCTGTAGCCTAACGGTTTGCTCTAGTCTAAGGGAATAAACCACACACAGGGGCAGTTTCCTGGACATAGATTAAGCCTAAAGGAAGGAAGTTGGCCGTTGGGGTGGGCGGCTTAAAAAAAAAAGTCTTACTCATTGTTAGGAGGAAGTTTTGTCCAAATCAGATGTTACGTACTATATTTATTGAATGTTATCTGAATCCTATAAATTAAAATTGCCAATTTGGGTGCAATCAATTAGATTAAATTATTCAGAGATCAAATTATATTTTAACAAAACAATATTGCAGAAATGCTTATCTTATTAGTTTCTAACTACAGAAACAATTTCAGAACAATCTTAGATGTTGGGTGTCAAAATCCTCTCACATTTTTTGAGGTGGAACTACCCCAGAGATAATTACAGACATCTGTGATAATATGTACCCAAAAAGTACCCAAAAAGGCAACCGCAAGTCACCTGACAAAATAAAAAAAAACTTGACAGATACCTAAATTTGAGTAGTTTACTGGTAAAGATTCCAGTGATAAACCCTCCCTTTGCAACTCTATCCCGGAATAAGTTCAATGTTAGGTGGAATAGTAGGGTAAAATCTGAATAAACACTGGAACAGATCCTCACCACTGTAGTCACAGTGTTGGCACGTGAAGCATTCACTCCGCCGTTGACTGTGGTGACGCCGCTCATGTGCATCCCGGGACTTAACACTCCGGAACTTCCGGAGACAAACCTGGCAACCATGGCGCCTTATCCCCCTCTCTTTCTCTTTTTTCCCTCGCCGCAACCTCTTCCCGTGGGCCCTCCAGTGGCGCTCCATCTCCCCCCACCCGGCCGACGTCCAGCCGCACTGAAGGCACTTGAAGCCCCTGTCCCCGTTGTGGCATTTAAGGTGGACCTCAAGCAAGTGTCTAGAGGTCAGGGTGGCGCGGCAGAGGACACAGAACAGTGACCTCCGCTGCTTGGAGCCATGAGGAGGAGGGGACTGCTTTCCCTGGGACTGGGGCATTTTGTCATCCATCTTGTCATCCAGGGAGGTGTCTGACTCCAAACCCTCTTGCCCGATGGGAGTTGAGGGAAGCTGGGTAACCGCTCGACCTGAGAGGCCCTTGTTGGCTGTGGAGATGCGACAGAGGCCCAGGGTCATGAGGTGAGCTGACTGGGCCATTTCATCATCCTTGGCCTCGTTTTTCACCACCGAGCCCATTGGACACGACAGGTTGACGGAGTCGGCAGCATCCAATCGGAACACGCTCTCCTCTTCGTCCTCCTCACCATGTCTCTCGTCCTCCTCAAACAAAGTGCTCACCTGTATAGGACCAGAGCAGGATAAACAAAACTGATTCTCAGCTACAAATCTGTGAATATATTGCCTACATAGAATTGGAAATTACTAGTCCACCTTTAGTGACGAATCCACTCGACTGGAATCTTCACTGCATTTGAAACACCATTTTTTCCCACTCCAGTTAAACTTCTCTCTTACCTCACAGGTCTGTGCAACGTGGAGGCTCCCGTCCGAGTTGGAACTCAGGGCCATGTCACATGACCGGGGACTGATATTGGGCAGCATGCCGTACATGGGCAGCAGGAAGGACATGCGCTCCAAGCCCATATGATCCATCTGGTCATCATCAGCATCCTTTGAGACAGAATGGAGGTCATCCTCCAGGTTGTAGCCTGGGGAGCCATTTTGGTCCAGTTCATCGTCATCATCGTCTTCTCTGTCAACTCCCACCCCTCCCTCAAGGCCATTGTCCTTCTCAAGACAGGGAAGACCAGGGCAGGAGGAGGCTCCTAAATCGTGCCTCTCCAGTACGTGTGTTTGGATACTGCCTTTTAGGCCACTGGTGAACTGACACACTCTGCAGCGGTAGACTTCAACCAGGAAGGCTTCGACTAAGGAAGCCACTTGGGCCTCCAGCCCCTTAGCAGTGACACAGTACAAGGAGGTGACCGTCTCTTCTGGAAGGTGTAGTGTAACTGGCCTGATGTCCTGGAAATCATAATTGACTGGACTCATCATCTGGGTTGAGCTAACATGGGGAGACAGAGGGATTGCATGAGATTAGCATAACTAAAATGTTGGGGATGCAACATTAGCTTCGTTTGAACTACACTTGTCCTAGCCATACTCCGATTAAGCAAGATATTCTGTATTCAAGAGACATAATGAATAGAGAAAGTCTTGCTTAGTGTCTAACCGTACACTTGTTGACCATGCATAATAGGAAGAATTTAGTCATAGCACTACAAGTCAAGCTGGCTAGCTGTGGAAAATGCATGCATGCGAAACTGAAATCTACAATAAATACAAACACATGCACGTAGGTAGATAATGAAGAACACACACTGAATTTGCTGAAATATGCAACGTTTCTATTTACCACGATAGCTAGTTAGCCGTCATTACGTTTGATAAACATGGAATCGCGCTGAATTAAACTCGCTCGTCACCACAGAGCCAAATTCCAGGTAGGTAGCTAACGTTACCTAAGATCTACAGTACACAGCAAGACGTATACGACAATAACGTCACATTTATATCAGCGATGAGTTCATGCTGTATGAAATGTAAACACGACCGAAACGAACTGGATCCCAGCTGCCAATGAGCCAACCTGCTGACTTTTTTTAGGGACCACTGACTGTTCATGGACTAGTTCGTTTCAGTGCAGTAAATTACATTTTGTCTTATGACTTATAATTATATAATAATTATATAATTATATAATATAATTATATAATAGCGTGTCACATCAAAATATAGGCCCAAGGAAGATTCATTATTTCGAAATCTCTTATATAGGGGATACAGACAAAACGCAAAATTGTCAGTATTTTACAGACAGTGCCTTGCCTTGTCTTCCTATCCATTGCGCATGTCCAAAGTTCACAATGAAAATGGCTGCTATGGGTTTCATCCCTGGCGACGGCGAGAGAAAACGAGCGTAAGGCATTTTTAAAATTGTGTTTTAGGCAAGATGTATAGTTGTCGCGATAGGGTATTCTGCGTGTGGTCGTAACTAAAGATAATGAGAAAAATAATAATATCGTATATAACAGAGAGCCTGTTTCAGTACTGTAGCTAACTAACGCGGCTAACTACAGTAGCTAACGTTAGAAGAAATTAGCCCTTTAATTGAAACTAGCTAACTTAGTTATATAGCTAGGTGTTTAACGTTATTTAGGTAGGTAGCTAACGTTATGTAGCTATCTTCCAAGTCAATGTCAGTTATACAACTCGGAGAAATACTGGACAAGTTAGGACTAATTGAATCAGGTGTGTTTGTTCAAGACTAGAACACAATTGTGAAACGACTGGGGGTCCCCAAGCAAAGGTCTGAGAAACACTTACGTTGCACCAGTAACGTTAGTAGTTGTGGAATAAACCAGCATTAGTTGTCAAATGAACCAATTACAATAGACCTTCCCAATTGACTAATCATTACCCTTTCCTATATATTTTTCGTTCGCAGGGGAGAGGATGCAGAGAGCTCAGAGAGGAGTGGCAATGAAGAGGAAAATGAGGACCTGTCATGTGAAGAGGAGGAAGAAGGAAGTGCCGGGAAGGTCGAAGCCGGTTCGTTGAAGCTCCGCGTTGTCGTGAGCTCGGCCCAGACCAAGAAGAAGAAACACAAGCACCGCAGCAAACACAAGCGACAGAAGTACGTCTCCCCAGAGGTCAAGGAGCGGCGCCACGGGCACCGGCACAAGCACAAGAGGCACAAGCGTAAAGACAACCCCTCAACCGATGTCTTCTCAAACTGTGGCGATGACGACGCTTCCCTGTACTCCTCCTCTGCCAAGCACCCAAGACTGGAAGATGATGAGATGGCACTTCTGGAGGAGCTGGAGAAACAGAGGGCCCTGATCCAAGCCGAGCTAGACGGTGAACTGACTGAGGGGGGCAGGGGGGTACAATTGGACATGGGGCTCATACTCCAGGGCTACCACTCTGAAGAGGAGGAGGATGGGGAGCTTCAGGTGGAGAGGGAGCACAATGGGCAGCACTGGTGTATAGCGGCAACAGGTCCCGGCTCAGGCTCACAGACCGCTAAGGACACCTGTAGAGGACGGCGAGAGTCGACAGATGCCGGAAAAGCTAAGCAGAGCAATCCCAATAAAAATGCCAGGAAGAGCAGGACAGACGGGAAGACCAAGGATCGGATGAGAGGACGGAGCACTTCCAGGGATAGAGACGGCAGAAGACATTACAGGAGTTCAGTGTGCTTTAGGTCTCCTCCTGGCACCAGCAAGCAGCCTTCCCCACCGGCTCAGAGCAGAGGAGCCCAAAACCAGGAGCCCAGCGACAGCAACCACAAGTCACCCGAGCACTACAAGGCCAGGTGGCCAGATAAGGAAGGGGACAAGGACAAGAAGGCGACCAAGCCCCCCGCCAAGGACGCTTCCTCTGGGAAGGAGAACCGCTCTCCAGGCCTGCGAGGGAGGCCGCCAGGCCCCGCCCTCCAGCTGCAGCACAGCACGTCCCCATCACAATGTCAGAACTCCCTGGACTCATCCTCAGGCCCCCAGGCAGCTGAGCGAAGGGCCATGTCACCGTCACCACCCAGAGGGGGTCACCCACGCTCCCCGGAGAGTCGAAGGAGAGTGATTGACCGACTGAGACTTCCATCTGGCAGGTCAGAATTTTGGGGGGCCAAATGTCAATTCCAAAACAGACACAGGTGTGTCATAAACATACACACATCCGTCATAAACGCACACATTTGTGTTAAATACAGATAAACACGTGCTATTGTTTTCGAGGAGGAGATGTGTCCCCTCGCAACCAGGTACAGAATCCACAAATGAATTTACCGGTAACATATTGTGACAACCATCAGCTCCTGGGTTATCACTCTCCTCCCGGGATAGACCATGAGCATTGGAATGGGAAGCCCTGGAGTGTATTAATTAGTGTACACTGTAACGCCTTTTTTTGCAACAGGAAAATGTTTTGAAACGAAAAGTAGCGTTTCTTATCAGGCAAGTTCAGGTGAGACCCCATTTTGTCCGGTTGCTTCCGTTTGGTTTCTAGTGAATACACCCCTAGTAATGTGAGGGGAGGAGGATACTTGCAATATCACTGTTATTGCAGGTAGACCCTTGACAGCTATCAGCGGAAACCGTGGCAATAAGAAAAAACAAGTGCAGATGTTAGTGCAAGAAAGACGAGTACTTAATTGTTATATGGGAGATGGCACTTTACATGTCGTCATGCCGCGATATCCCTAAACAAACACGGTCAATTGTACATCATCCCCACATTGAATCCTGTCCAAATAAAATCAGACCCACTTTAGGTAATGCATGGAGAATATTGAATGTTGAACACCTTATCCTTTTGTCACGTGATCTTCAGGATGTGGAGCCAGGAAGAGGCAGGGGTCCGTAGGGACACTAGCCCGGCCATGGATGCCCGGCGACGGTTCAGCCGCTCACCTTTCAGGCGGAGATCGCGCTCTCCCAGGAGATGCAGCAGGTCACCATTCAGGAGGAGGTGGGTGGAGGACGGGTTCAAAAGTGTTTTTTAGTATCCATATTGGTGCATGTCTCATTATCTGTGTAACCACTACCTGTGTTATGTATTTGAGTCTAAAACTACAGATGCAGTGCCTTTGGAAAGTATTCAGACCCCTTGAATTTTACCACATTTTGTTACGTTACAGCCTTATTCTAAAATGGATTAAATAAAGAAAAATCCTACACAATACCTCATAATGACAAAGTGAAAACAGCTTCTTAGAAATGTTTGCAAATGTATTAAAAATAAACAACAAATGCCTTATTTACACGTATTCAGACCTTCTGCTATGAGAGTTCGAAATTGAGCTCAGGTGCATCCTGTTTCCATTGATCATCCTTGATGTTTCTACAACTTGATTAGAGTCCATCTGTGGTAAATTCAATTGATTGGACATGATCACTTCTGTCTATATAAGGTCCCACAGTTGACTACATGTCAGAGCAAAGCCATGAGGTTGAAATAATTGTCCAAGACTCTTCCTAAAGCTGACCACCTGACCAAATTAAGAAATCGGAGAAGGTCCTTGGTCCGGAAGATTACCAAGAACCCGATGGTCACTCTTGACAGCGCTCCAGAGTTCCTTTGTGGGCATTGGAGAACCTTCCAGAAGGACAACCATCTGTGCAGCACTCCACCAATCAGCCCTGAATGGTAGAGTGGCTAGACAGAAGCCACTCATCAATTAAAGGCACATGGAAGCCCACTTGGAGTTTTCCAAAAGGCACCTAATGGACTCTCAGACCATGAGAAACGAGATTCTCTGGTTTGATGGAACCAAGATTGAACTCTTTGGCCTGAGTGACAAGCGTCACGTCTGGAAGAAACCTGGCACCATCCCTACGGTGAAGCATGGTGGTGGCAGCATCATACTGTGGGGATGTTTTCTGGTGCAGGGACTGGGAGACTAGTCAGGATCAAGGGAAAGGTCAACAGAGCGAAGTACAGAGATCCTTGATGAAAATATCAGACTGGGGCAAAGGTTCACCTTCAAACAGGACAACGACCATAAGCACACAGCCAAGAAAATGCAGGAGTGGCTTCGTGACAAGTCTCTGAATGTGCTAGAGTGGCCCAGCCAGAGCCCAGACTTGAACCCGATTGAACATCTCTGGAGAGACCTGAAAATGGCTGTACAGCTACGCTCCCCATCCAACCTGACAGAGCTTGAGAGGATCTGCAGAGAAGTTTGGGAGAAACTCCCCAAATACAGGTGTGCAAAGTAGAGGTCGACCGATTTTAAGATTTTTCAACGCCGATACCGATTAATCAACCAATTTTTTTATTTTTTTTTGTATTAATGACAATTACAACAATTCTTAATATAATACATCAATAAAATCAATTTAGCCTCAAATAAATAATGAAACATGTTCAATGTGGTTTAAATAATGCAAAAACAAAGTGTTGGAGAAGAAAGTAAAAGTGCAATATGTGCTATGTAACGTTTCAGTTCCTTGCTCAGAACATATGAAAGCTGGTGGTTACTTTTAACATGAATCTTCAATATTCCCAGGTAAGAAGCTTTAGGTTGTAGTTATTATAGGAATTATAGGACTATTTCTCTCTAACATTTGTATTTCATTAACCTTTGACTATTGGATTTTCTTATAGGCACTTTAGTATTGCCAGTGTAACAGTATAGCTTCCGTCCCTCTCCTCGCCCCTACCTGGGCTCGAATCAGGAACACAATGACAACAGCCACCCTCGAAGCAGTGTTACCCATGCAGAGCAAGGGAAACAACCACAGGCTCAGAGTGAGTGACGTTTGAAACGCTATTAGCCCGCTCTAACTAGCCAGCCATATCACTTCGGTTACACCAGCCTCATCTCGGGAGTTGATAGGCTTAAAGTCATAAACAGCGCAATGCTTGACCCACAACGAAGAGCTGCTGGCAAAACACACAAAAGTGCTGTTTGAATGAATGTTTACGCGCCTGCTTCTGCCTACCACCGCACAGTCAGATACTTAGATACTTGTATGCTCAGTCAGATTATATGCAATGCAGGACACGCTAGATAATATCTAGTAATATCATCAACCATGTGTAGTTGTCCTGTGATTATGATTGATTGTTTTTTTATAAGATTAGTTTAATGTTAGTTAGCAACTTACCTTAGCTTACAACATTCGCGTAACAGGCAGTCTCCTTGTGGAGTGCAACGAGAGAGCCAGGTCGTTATTGTGTTGGACTAGTACTGAGTAAAGCATCTGAATGCTTAGTGGCAAGAAAAGGTATGTAAACCCTTTGGCAATACCTGGATATCTGCATAAATTGGTCATAAAATGTGAACTGATCTTCATCTAGGTCACAACAATAGACATACAGTCTGCTTAAACTAATTACACGCAAACAATTATACGTGTTCATGTCTATTGAACTCGGCGTGTAAACATTCACAGTGCAGGTTGGAAAAAGTGTAACTGCTAGACCCTCCTTTGGCAGCAATATCCTCAACCAAATGTCTTCTGTAGTTGCGGCTCAGACCTGCACAATGGTCAGAAGGAATTTTGGACCATTTCACTTCACAAAACTGTTTCAGTTCAGTAATATTCTTGGGATGTCTGGTGTGAACTGCTCTCTTGAGGTCATGCCACAGCACCCCAATTGGGTTGAGGTCAGGACTGGGCCACTCCAGAAGGCGTTTGGGCCACTCCAGAAGCCCCAAACCACGATGCTCCCTCCACCATACTTTACAGGTGGGATGAGGTTTTGATGTTGGTGCGCTGTGCCTTTTTTTTCTCCACACATAGTGTTGTGTGTTCCTTCCAAACATCTCAACTTTAGTTTAATCTGTCCACATATTTTGCTAGTAGCGCTGTCCAGGTGCACTTTTGCAAACTTCAGGTGTGCAGCAATGTTTTTTTTGGATAGCAGTGGCTTCTTCGGTGGTGTCCTCCCATGAACACCATTCTTGTTTAGTGTTTTATGTATCGTAGACTCGTCAACAGAGATGTTTGCGTGTTCCAGAGATTTCTGTAAATCTTTAGCTGACCATCTAGGATTCTTTTTTACCTCATTGAGCATTCTGCGCTGTGCTCTTGCAGTCGTCTTTCCAGGATGGCCACTCCTAGGGAGAGTAGCAACAGTGCTGAACTTTCTACATTTAGAGACCATTTTGTCTTACCATGGACTGATGAACATCAAGGCTAGATACTTTTAGAGATACTTTTGTAACCCTTTCCAGCTTTATGCAAGTCAACAATTCTTAATCTTAGGTCTTCTGAGATCTCTTTTGTTCAAGGCGTGGCTCACATCAGAAAATGCTTCTTGTGAATAGCAAACATTTTGTGAGGTGTTTTATTTTATTGGGCAAGGCAGCTCTAACCAACATCTCCAATCTCATTGATTAGACTCCAAGTTAGCTGACTCCTGACTCCAATTAGCTTTTGAAGAAGTAATTAGCCTAGGGGTTCACATACTTTTTCTTTCCATAGTGGTTCGTCCTTTAAAAGTTGCAGTACAGCTTGCTTGATGCTGCAGAATTCTATGGCACGTTATTTAAGGGCCAACCACTGGTACCATTAATGCTAGTTAGTGCTAGTTTGACCACCAAGCATCTTTGAGAAGCATTTGATAGCCTTCAATAGTGGTTGTACTAGAAAATGTAAAACCTTTTTTTGTAAGAACACAGTATATGGGACTGATTTTAAGAAATTTAGCTTGTTTAATATTATTTAATATTATTGTTTAATATTATGGTGTTTCTCGTCCAAGAACAACTACAATTTATCTGGGTTTCCATTAGGATGGAACTGAAAATATGTCACTAGAGCGGGACGGTCGGGAGTAGGCTACAGTACTTGGCTATTTTGCTAAAGAATCCCTCTGTCTTGCGGGAGATAGGTTAAATTCTCTGACGGGGAGGAAGGAGTAGGCTGTCCTTGTAAATAAGAATTCGTTCTTAACTGACTTTCCTACCCAAATGGAGATTCAGTGAAAAATAAAAAATCTCATTGATTTATCAAGACCAGTCCCCATGCTTGTCTCAGAGCAGTGTGAAACAGTGCTAAAATAGTTGTAGGCTATTGCTTCTAACTTCAATATGCTCTTCAAATAAATAAGACCATTTTTAACAGCACATTACTCAACACTAGTGGCGGCCAGCACCGGGAGACCCATGAGGCCGCTTTTGGATTTAATTCTGAATCCTCTATATGTAATTATTGGCAAGTCACGTCATATTTTTCGATATACTGTAGGCCTACCATAGACTCAGTAGTGTTGAGTAATGTGCTGTTAAAAGTGTTGTGGGTCTTATTTGAAGAGCATATTGAAGTTGGAAGCAATAGAATTTGAAGCACAAAGTATCAAAATACAGAGTGGTGTTGGTAAAGGAATATTGTCCTGCTAATAGCCCATAATGGGCTATAATATTACTGTATGTGGTGTCCAGGTCAGGATAACCAAAGCATTTCTTCATTAAAGACTATCAGAAAGAATGTTGGTACTTATTTGTTTTGATCCAAAGCCATGAATGAGTGAGTCACTCAGATTTATGTAGGTGCCGGGCTATATTTCAAATTTTATTTATATATACATCAGCTGATATCTCAAAGTGCTGTACAGAAACCCAGCCTAAAACCCCAAACAGCAAGCAATGCAGGTGTAGAAGCACGGTGGCTAGGAAAAACTCCCTAGAAAGACCAAAACCTAGGAAGAAACCTAGAGAGGAACCAGGCTATGTGGTGTGGCCAGTCCTCTTCTGGCTGTGCCGGGTGGAGATTATAACAGAACATGGCCAAGATGTTCAAATGTTCATAAATGACCAGCATGGTCGAATAATAAGGCAGAACAGTTGAAACTGGAGCAGCAGCACAGTCAGGTGGACTGGGGACAGCAAGGAGTCATCATGTCATGACTTTGCCATCAACTTGAAAATATATAACAATATTTTGGAGGTTATTTTGTTTTGTTTTCAAACGAAAGTGAGCGATTGTAATCTGAATAAAGGCCAAAACATTTATTTCTGTTTTTAGAGGGAGAGAAATGCTGGGCCAATTGTGCGATGCCCTATGTGATTCCCACACTGGCTGTCCAGTCTGACTGTTACAGTATGTGATTCCCAATCAGGGGTCGGATGTGATCCATTATATTTTTTGTCTTTTTGTGGTGGGTTAAACTGAAATTGCAACCAATCAGGGCCAACCTAACTACCAGCTACCTGCTAATAGCCATGATGGTGCTGGACAACGTGACCATGTGTGTATTTTCCAGTGAACAACAATTTCTTTACCTTCATTAGACAACTTTGTTCCAATATTTCTGTAATTCAGTGATATTTATTCCCATAGTAATTTGTTATAGATCCATAACTAAGTAAACATCTGCATTTTGAAAGAGTATTTTTTTAACGAAAGCATAAAGACACGGATGAAGAAATACAGTACTGTAAAGATAATAAATAATTTAAAGAGTTTTGCATATAAAAGCCACCTGAATTTGTTTATTAGGCTATAGCAGAACAGCACAACGGTCCGGACCGCCCTTGCTGTGCCTGGGTAGCAGTTGATCAAGTTCTGTTGTCAGAAGAGGAATGGAAATGTCAGGATGAACTGATGAAACTGCCAGGTATGTTGACTCTGAATGTCAGAGGTGGAGTTCCAGAGCTCACTGGTGTGCCTGGCATTGTGACTCCCATCTCGTTCCTCGCCCTCTTCAACCCGTCATTCTCCGCCAATGCCACCTGGCTCTGGACCAACGCATCAGCTGTCGCCCGTATCTGCCCTCAGATGTTTATCTTTCTGCTGGTCTGCCTTCAATGGCTCGATCTCGGTCTTCAAAGTTTGAATCTGATCCATGTGCACCTTCATCAGATGAGCAGAATGGTACCGCCCTGAGCCCCCATCGATTAGTGGCCTATGAACAGGTACAGTAGGCGACAATACTGTAAAGTAGGCCTAATAATGCAAAAAAACTATGCTGAAATCGACTGCTGTTCTTTACTGTATGCTGCACATTTTTACATTGTATTCCATTTCCAGCGAGACTATTCAAGCCATCGACTCACTGATGAATGAAGATTATGAGCGATCGGCAAAGGCAATCTGTAATCTGATGGCATCACAGCACAACATCAACATTGCTCTAATCACTGTCAGAAGACAGTTGAAGAAACTGACTGATGGAAAGGCTCGGTAAGACATATAAATATATTTTTATATGTATATTTTTAAAAACATCCCTTTTTCTCCCCCTTGAACATTAACCGTGTTTGTTCGCTTGTTTTGTACTGTTCTGTAGGTTCAGCCCGATAACTTGTCTGACGAACAAAGAACTTTGCGTCCTGCGGGTCCAGGCATGGATCAAATCTGGCAAGACATTCAATGTCATCTTCACAGACGAATCAACCGTGGCCCTTGAGCAATTTGCTTAAAATTGCTACAGAAAAAAGAAAGAAGGTTAAGCAAGCAGAGTCCCAAGCATCTGCTCAAACTCGACGTGTGGGGCAATTTCTCGCCAGGGACCAGGCCCAAATTTGAATTTTGATGGTTAGCTTGGCTATTTACAAATCAAAAAGTACATCAAATATTGTAGCCTACAACGCACGGACTGCGATGTGTTCCACAATTCACTGTTGTCTCCTTTTTCAGGTGTCATGGCTCAAGATTTCTTTGAGGAAGAAATCAAGAGATATGCTGGACCATATGTCAGAGAGGTGTTTCTGGGACCACGTTGTTTCTTTCAAGGTCACTTGCTCTGAGACCTTGCAGAGCAAGGGGAACCACTACTTCAAGGGCCGCGGCTTTTGTGGAGCGATGGGTAATGATGCTTCGTGGGAGACTGTTGTTGATGTGTGCAAAGGGTCTCTGGTTCGCGCCCGGGTATGGGCGAGGGGACGGTCTAAAGTTATACTGTTACATTTAGGCCTATGTACATGTATATTTCTAGTGTTGTACCTAATGTTAGCTGTTAGGCTAAATGTTTTTTTTTTTCCAAATGCGGACAATGACCCAAAACACACTGCCGCCCGGGTTTGCATTGCAAATAAGGGCATAAACTGAGTCAAGATGCCAGCAGATTTTGTGTAGTAAAATAAATCAAATCCAATTTTATTTGTCACATACACATGGTTAGCAGATGTTAATGCGAGTTTAGCGAAATGCTTGTGCTTCTAGTTCCGACAATGCAGTAATAACCAACGAGTAATCTAGCTAACAATTCCCAAAACTACTACCTTATACACAAGTGTAAAAGGCTAAAGAATATGTACATAAAGATATATGAATGAGTGATGGTACAGAACGGCATAGGCAAGATGCAGTAGATGGTATTGAGTGCAGTATATACATATGAGTATGTAAACAAAGTGGCATAGTTTAAAGTGGCTAGTGATACATGTATTACATAAGGATGCAGTAGATGATATAGAGTACACTATATACGTATACATATGAGAAATAATGTAGGGTATGTAAATATTATATTAAGTAGCATTGTTTAAAGCGGCTAATGATATATTTTACACAAATTCCCATCAATTCCCATTATTAAAGTGGCTGGAGTTGAGTCAGTGTGTTGGCAGCAGCCACTCAATGTTAGTGGTGGCTGTTTAACAGTCTGATGGCCTTGAGATAGAAGCTGTTTTTCAGTCTCTCGGTCCCAGCTTTGATGCACCTGTACTGACCTCGCCTTCTGGACGATAGCGGGGTGAACAGGCAGTGGCTCGGGTGGTTGTTGTCCTTGATGATTTTTATGGCCTTCCTGTGACATCGGGTGGTGTAGGTGTCCTGGAGGGCAGGTAGTTTGCCCCCGGTGATGCGTTGTGCAGACCTCACTACCCTCTGGAGAGCCTTACGGTTGTGGGCGGAGCAGTTGCCGTACCAGGCGGTGATACAGCCCGACAGGATGCTCTCGATTGTGCATCTGTAGAAGTTTGTGAGTGCTTTTGGTGACAAGCCAAATTTCTTCAGCCTCCTGAGGTTGAAGAGGCGCTGCTGCGCCTTCTTCACGATGCTGTCTGTGTGGGTGGACCAATTCAGTTTGTCTGTGATGTGTATGCCGAGGAACTTAAAACTTACTACCCTCTCCACTACTGTTCCATCGATGTGGATAGGGGGGTGCTCCCTCTGCTGTTTCCTGAAGTCCACAATCATCTCCTTAGTTTTGTTGACGTTGAGTGTGAGGTTATTTTCCTGACACCACACTCCGAGGGCCCTCACCTCCTCCCTGTAGGCCGTCTCGTCGTTGTTGGTAATCAAGCCTACCACTGTGTCGTAAGCAAACTGATGATTGAGTTGGAGGCGTGCGTGGCCACGCAGTCGTGGGTGAACAGGGAGTACAGGAGAGGGCTTAGAATGCACCCTTGTGGGGCCCCAGTGTTGAGGGTCAGCGGGGTGGAGATGTTGTTACCTACCCTCACCACCTGGGGGCGGAGATACAGTCGTGGGTGAACAGGGAGTACAGGAGAGGAAAGGTTAAATAAGACAACACCTACGGTATGCCTACAGTATATCTAAAAATGTTTTTTATTAATCTCATCTTGTAGGTCTACTGATTTTAAACCCGATCGAACTTGTTTGGCATCAACTGAAAATATTAATCCATATCTCTGCCAAGCCTACAAGCAAAGATGAACTGGTGAAGGACATCAAGACGTTTTGGCAAGATAAATTGATGATACTACGATGCAGCAAATACATTGATCATCTCAGCGTGGTCGTGGAAGTGCAACTAAAATGTAGTTTCAATAACCATCTGCATTTTGAATGTCTTTTTTTTCTAGTTATTTTATTAACAAAAGCATGAAGATGTTGATGAAGAAATACTGTACTGCTGTTTTCAGTTATAAATGTAACACTTCAGAGTACTTAAGCGTTGAATACATTGCAGGTAGGGGGGTGTTCGCACTTCAGTAGCCGGTCTATATAGAGTCTATTGTCCTGCTAATCGGGCAACGAGGGTTTGAAAACCTGTTTTCATAATGCCACCGTCTGTCCATCACTACTGTAAATAAAAACACAGTATCTTGTTTACATTCTTTATTGTAACCATAATGTCACAAATCATTTGTATCTACCTTTCCAATTACTTCAATGGTCCTTCTGTAGCTCAGTTGGTAGAGCATGGCGCTTGTAACGCCAGGGTAGTGGGTTCGATTCCCAGGACCACCCATACGTAGAATGTATGCACACATGACTGTAAGTCGCTTTGGATAAAAGCGTCTGCTAAATGGCATATATTTTAGAGTTTGGGATTCATTTGATTAATAATATGGTGTTTCTAATTCCAAGAAAAACAAAAAACCCTCTAGGATGAGATGGAAAATATGGTGCTGTACAATGTGACTGTCGGGAGTAGACTACAGTATTTAGCTAAAGAATCCCGGGTACAGGGGTTCAATTTCCCGGATGGGGATGAAGGATTAGGCTGTCCTTGTAAATAATAATTTGTTCTTAACTAACTTGTCTAGTTTAAAGGTTACACTGAGAGTATAACATTTCTACACCCTTATTGTATAATTGTAGTCTAACCAATAGCCAAACGGAGATTCAGTGAAAATAAAAATGTTATTGGTTTATCAAGACCAATACTTGGCTCAGAGCAGCGTGAAACGGTGCTAAAATAGTTGTAGGCTATTGCTTCAAATCCTTTTGCTTCCAACTTCAATATGCTCTTTAAATAAGACCTACACCACTTTTAACAGAACATTACTCAACACTAGTGAGACTTATGTCACCTACAGTATTTCGGAAAATATGACCTGACTGCCAATAATCACATATAGAAGATTGGAGGATATTTCTGTAATTCAGTGATATTTATTCCCATAGTAATTTATGGATCCATAACTAAATAAACATGGCCATTTTGAAAAATTATTTTAATTGTATTAACGATAAGAAGCTATTATTAGTTACATTGTTTTAGTTTGAACGTGCAGACTAGCACTAAGAACAGCGGGAACGTTTCCCTAGTCAGCACCATTATTAGTGCGATACCCCTTAAAGTGTTCTGTACTACCCAGGGTGGGGATCCACCCCTACCCTCGTGCCTTGAACCTCGCACGCTTTCAGTGGTTACAGCTGGAGAACTGCAAGGCAATCCCATTGTGCGCCACTCGGGAGACATGATCAATATATTGTCCTGCTAATAACAGGGTTAATAATATATCTGTGAGAATATACAAGGGGATTTTATATAATTCAAAATTAATAATAATCGTTTTGTTTAAAAATATATATGATTTGGAGATTTCATTGTCAAATGAGCCAGAAAAAGGCCATTATGGAATTATGAGACAATGTTGCCAATTTGTAAATAAAGCCAGTTTGTTATTTAGAATGATTTTTTTTTCTGTTTTTAGAGGGAGAGAAACCAAAAACCTACTGTCATCTTATGGGTCTCCCAGTCGAGGTCAGCACGGGTATTGAACCAGCATCTGTAGCAGTGTCTTAGACCTGGTCTGAAGCAATGAAGTGGTGGTGCAGAGTACCGTACTAATCCACAAATTACCTCGAAGTACCACAGTATCAAACCTTTTAGTGGAGCAACCACTGTATGTAAGTGTGATATTTAGCAAACATGTATAAAAACCTGTTTTTGCTTTGTGATTATGGGGTATTGTGTGTAGATAGATTCCATTAGTTTTTTTCCTCATCGATCTTAGAATAAGGCTGTAACGTAACAATGTGGGATTGTCAAGGGGTCTGAATACTTACTGAAGGCACTGTAGGTCACTAGTCCTATTGTCTGTGCATTGAAGGTCTGCTTAGACTGAAACTTCATTCTTTATATTGATATTTAAATACAATAACGATTTTTATAATGGAGAGAATTGCAACTCACATAGGTTTTGGGTTATGAAATTTCGATTATAAGGTGTTTTGTTATTCCTGAAGATTCAATGGTAATAGCTATTAATATAAATGACCGTTGATCAGCAGGATGCCTTCCGTATTGCACCTGTAAGATGCTCAGGCTTTTTCTTCGCTCTTCTCCATAGGTCGTTGGATCGGTTGGGACGGAGGCTGCGGTGGCGTTCCAGATCCCAGGAGAGGAGATGGAGCCGGGACAGAGAGGACAAGTTCAAAGGCAGCCTCTCGGAGGGAATGAGGGTCGACAAGGAGGACTCTGAAGATGAAGTGTAGGCAGTGCACTAAGGAATTTTAGTTGCTTATACCCTATGAAAGTCATACTTCGGCATCAAATCAAATTTATTTATATAGCCCTTCGTACATCAGCTGATATCTCAAAGTGCTGTACAGAAACCCAGCCTAAAACCCCAAACAGCAAGCAATGCAGGTGTAGAAGCACGGTGGCTAGGAAAAACTCCCTAGAAAGGCCAAAACCTAGGAAGAAACCTAGAGAGGAACCAGGCTATGTGGGGTGGCCAGTCCTCTTCTGGCTGTGCCGGGTGGAGATTATAACAGAACATGGCCAAGATGTTCAAACGTTCATAAATGACCAGCATGGTCGAATAATAACAAGGCAGAACAGTTGAAACTGGAGCAGCAGCACAGTCAGGTGGACTGGGGACAGCAAGGAGTCATCATGTCAGGTCGTCCTGGGGCACGGTCCTTGGGCTCAGGTCCTCCGAGAGAGAGAAAGAAAGAGAGAATTAGAGAAAGCATATGTGGGGTGGCCAGTCCTCCCCTGGCTGCGCCAGGCGGAGATCATAACAGAACATGGCCAAGATGTTCAAATGTTCATAAATGACCAGCATGGTCAAACAATAATAAGGCAGAACAGTTGAAACTGGAGCAGCAGCACGGCCAGGCGGACTGGGGACAGCAAGGAGTCATCATGTCAGGTAGTCCTGGGGCATGGTCCCAGGGCTCAGGTCCTCTGAGAGAGAGAAAGAAAGAAGGAGAGAATTAGAGAACGCACACTTAGGTTCACACAGGATACCGAATAGGACAGGAGAAGTACTCCAGATATAACAAACTGCCCCCCTACACAAACTACTGCAGCATAAATACTGGAGGCTGAGACAGGAGGGGTCAGGAGACACTGTGGCCCCATCCGAGGACAAGTCCCCTAATCTTTTGAATGGGCATAACGATTATATCATAACATTTGTGGAAACGTAGTAATTTAAGGTGTGTATATATACAATTATATTTGTGTTTGTGGATACATTTACTTCTGCCAGATGCCTTTTATAAGTTTTGCCTTGAAAACGCTTAAAAAACCTACAAATGTTAAAAAACTGGAAAATGACAGATCACTTTAATAGGGTATTGCTTACCTCAGATGTTGTCTTAAGTGTTGACTGTATGGTTCATACACATGATTCAACATTAATCAATTTCAGTCTCATTAAACCACACCATTTTTGTTTTAGGGCAGAGGCTTTTTGTAACATAAGCTTTTGTTCATGAGTGTGGGGAGGACGACCACATTGTATGTGTTCGTCGAGAGTTGACGTGGTGTTTCCTGTCCAGGCTGGAAGATTACGATGTGGACGAGGAGGACGAGGAGGCTCTCATTGAACAGAGGAGGCTACAGCGCCTGGCCATCGTCCAGGTGGGTGATAAGACCTCGATAATATCATCCTCGATGCACTGACGTTACTTTAAACAGAGCCATAAACAGTCGTTTAATGTCATGATATGCCATTTACCCTGGATAAAGTAATCCTTCTCACCCCCCCTTAAAAGATTTAGATGCACTATTGTAAAGTGGCTGTTCCACTGGATGTCATAAGGTGAATGCACCAATTTGTAAGTCGCTCTGGATAAGAGCGTCTGCTAAATTACTTAAATGTTAAATGTTATTGGTTATTGTCATCCACTGCATGCACACATGGCACACACAGGTGTTTGATTCTTAGTTCATCATGTGTGTACATGTTGGCGTGCCTGTGCTTGGTATTCATGCTTACATTGTGTGTCTATCTGTGTTCCCATGAACAGAAGTACAAGGGAGGGAACGAGGGTAGTAGTAACATGTCGGCACCATCGGAGCCCGGCAGCCCCCAGAGCAGCCCACGCAGCCGCTCGCCGTCGCCGGACGACATCTTGGAGCGCGTGGCGGCCGATGTCAAAGAGTATGAGCGGGAAAACGTGGACACCTTCGAGGAAAACATCAAGGCAAAGCACAACCTCATCGAACAGGAAAAAGACGGTACACTGGTGTGTGTGTGTGTTCACCAAACCTGTGGAAAACTAAGACATATGAAAAACTTTCAGATACTTGAGCCACCAGGAAGTATGTATTGAAAGTATTTGACATGCATTTGACCCAGGTGCGTGTGCGTGTTTTTGTCATGCTGATAGAAGCTCATGCTGGTACATGAATCAGTAGTGGGGATAGAGACTAGAGGTCAACCGATTAATCGGAATGTCCGATTAATTAGGGGCCGAAGTTTTCATAACAATTGGTAATCAGCATTTTTGGACACCGATTATGGCCTATTACATGTTATGTGAGTGCAGCGAGGAGCCAAGGTAAGGTGCTAGCTAGCATTAAACTTATCTTATAAAGAACAATCAATCTTAACATAATCACTAGTTAACTACACATGGTTGATGATATTACTAGCTTATCTAGCTTGTCCTGCGTTGCATATAATCGATGCGGTGCCTCTATCATTGAATCACAGCCTACTTCGCCAAACGGGTGATTTAACAAGCGCATTCGCTAAAAAAGCACTGTCGTTGCACCAATGTGTACTTAACCATGAACATCAACGCCTTAATTAAAATCAATACCCAAGTGTACATTTTTAAACCTGCATATTTAGTTAAAAGAAATTCATGTTAGCAGGCAATATTAAACTAGGGAAATTGTGTCACCTCTCTTGTGTTCGTTGCATGCAGAGTCAGGGTATATGCAACAGTATGGGCCGCCTGTTTCGTTGCGAACTAATTTGCCAGAATTTTACGTAATTGTGACATAACATTGAAGGTTGTGTAATGTAACAGGAATATTTAGACTGATAGGTGCCACCCGTTAGATAAAATACAGAACGGTTCCGTATTTCACTGAAAGAATAAACGTTTTGTTTTCGAAATGATAGTTTCCGGATTTGACCATATTAATGACCTAAGGCTCGTATTTCTGTGTGTTATTATATTATAATTAAGTTTATGATTTACTAGAGCAGTCTGACTTAGCAGTGGTAGGCAGCAGCAGGCTCGTAAGCATTCATTCAAACAGCACTTTACTGTGTTTGCCAGCAGCTCTTCGCAATTCTTCAAGCATTGCGCTGTTTATGACTTCAAGCCTATAAACTCCCGAGATTAGGCTGGCAATACTAAAGTACCTATTAGAACATTCAATAGTCAAAGGTATATGAAATACAAATGGTATAGAGAGAAATAGTCCTATAATAACTACAACCTAAAACTTCTTACCTGGGAATATTGAAGACTCATGTTAAAAGGTACCACCAGCTTTCATATGTTCTGAGCAAGGAACTTAAACGTTAGCTTTTTTACATAGCACATATTGCACTTTTACTTTAATCTCCAACACTTTGTTTTTGCATGATTTAAACCAAATTGAACATGTTTCATTATTTAATTGATTTTATTGATGTATTATATTAAGTTAAAATAAGTGTTCATTGTTCATTCAATTGTCATTATATATAAAAATCGGCCGATTAATCGGTATCGGATTTTTTGGTCCTCCAATAATCGGCATTTAAAAAATCATAATAGGTCAACCTTTAATAGAAACATAATTTGTCTTATTTTGCATGGCTTCAGACTAATGATCGAGTTAATATAAATAATAATAATATATGCCATTTTATCCAAAGCGACTTACAGTCATGTGTGCATACATTCTACGTATGGGTGGTCCCGGGAATCGAACCCACTACCCTGGCGTTACAAGCGCCATGCTCTACCAACTGAGCTACAGAAGGACCACAAATGTAGTTCCAAAGTCCATTATTCATCATGTCATATCCTATTTTTACACAATGAATTCTTATTTATAAATCAAATGTATGGCCTTTTGACATCAACAGTATTCACAAAATGCTTTTACAGTTTAACAGTGCTTATAACTGTACTCCCTTTCCTTTTTAGAAGGAACCAACCAGAAAAAAACATCCGCCCCTGATATGTTCACTGAATCGGATGACATGTTCGCCGCCTACGATGTGAGTACTCCTCCTGTTGCTATGATTCCATTCCGATTCTATGATTCCATTCCTATTCTATGATTCCATTCCGATTCTATGATTCCATTCCGATTCTGACCACACAGTGTACGAGTCTTCAACTTTTAATTGAAGTTGTCTATGGAATAGGATTCTGGCAGATAGTTGCACCGTGTGGTGTCCGGGTCACCTTTGTATTACTGTCAAAACAAGCTTCTGTCAGTGGTAACTGTAAACTGGGCCACAGCATTTTCTCTGGTGACATTTCTGTGAGAACTGCTAGTTCGATTCAGAGTCTGGGTTTCACGTAAATCATTAACTGAGGTCAGTGGGGAACTTGCACATTGATCCCAAGTCAGAATACCACCTCAACTGTGTCTGAATAGGTTTTGTATTGCAGCTTGACAGTCAGACCTGGGTTCAACAAGTATTACACTGAACAAAAATATAAACGCAAGTGTTAATCCCATGTTTCATGAGCTGAAATAAAAATCAAAAAGTTGATTGCTCTCAATTTCTGTGCACAAATTCATTTACATCCCTGTGAGTGAGCATTTCTCGTTTGCCAAGATAATCCATCCACCTGGCAGGTGAGGCATATCAAGAATCTGATTAAACGGCATGATCATTACAGAGGTGCACCTCGTGCTCGGGACAATAAAAGGCCACTCTAAAATGTGCAGTTTTGTCACACAACATAATGTCACAGATGTCTCAAGTTTTGAGTGAACATGCAATTGGGATGCTGACTACAGGAATGTCCACCAGAGCTGTTGCCAGAGAATTGAATGTTAATTTCCCTAATATATAAGCTGCCTCCAACGCCGTTTTAGAGCATTTACGGTATGTCCAACCGCAGTACGTCCAACCGGCCTCAACCACAGACCATGTGTAACCACGCCAGCCCAGGACCTCCACATCCGGTTTCTTCACCTGCGGGATCGTCTGAGGCGGGGTGGTGCTGAGGACTATTTGTGTCTGTAATAAAGCCCTTTTTGTGGGGAAAAACTCATTCTGATTGGCTGGACCTAGCTCTCCAGTGGGTGGACCTGGCTCTCCAGTGGGTGGGCCTGGCTCTCCAGTGGGTGGACCTGGCTCTCCAGTGGGTGGACCTGGCTCTCCAGTGGGTGGACCTGGCTCTCCAGTGGGTGGGCCTGGCTCTCCAGTGGGTGGGCCTGGCTCTCCAGTGGGTGGGCCTGGCTGCCAAGTGGGTGGACCTGGCTCTCCAGTGTGTGGGCCTGGCTGCCAAGTGGGTGGGCCTGGCTCTCCAATGGGTGGGCCTGGCTCTCCAGTGGGTGGACCTGGCTCTCCAGTGGGTGGACCTGGCTCTCCAGTGGGTGGGCCTGGCTCTCCAGTGGGTGGGCCTCGCTCTCCAGTGGGTGGACCTGGCTCTCCAGTGGGTGGGCCTGGCTCTCCAGTGGGTGGGCCTGGCTGCCAAGTGGATGGACCTGGTTCTCCAGTGGGTGGGCCTGGCTCTCCAGTGGGTGGGCCTGGCTCTCCAGTGGGTGGGCCTATTTAACTCCAGTGGGTGGGCCTGGCTCTCCAGCCCAGTCATGTGAAATCCGTATATTTCCATGAATTAATTCATTTCAATTGACTGATATCCTTTTATGAACTGTGACTCAATAAAAATGTTGAAATTGTTGCATGTTGCGTTTATATTTTTGTTCAGTATAGATTATTTTTATTCTATGAGTGTTTGATTAAGCCTGCTTATGGCGCCAGATGGACGTGATTTACGCTTCTGGGACTATTAATTTGGTTCCATTGCGCCAGGCAAGCTCAATCAAGCTTAATAATAACTTATTACTTGAAAGGATATATTTATTTTTTGTTGTTGTTGAAAAAACATTGTTTTTTTTTACTAAGTAATTTGTGGTCACTGCAGAGTGCAAGGCTTCGAGCAGCAGGCATTGGGAAGGACTTCAAGGAGAACCCCAACCTCCGAGACAACTGGACAGACGCAGAGGGATACTACCGTAAGTCTATGTGGCACAAAGTTCCTTCCTTCCTTTGTTCCTACCTTCATTTGTTTGTTAGATTGTTAGTTCATTCATCACTCAGAGTGAAGGGTTTTGGTTAGATCTATTCTGTTGTATGTTGATATGTTTGTGCACAATTGTGTATTTTTAATCTACATTATCCGTCAGAATTGTTAGAAGCGAAAGTTCCCTATCCATAACCAGCTAATATATTCTGTGTTTTGATGTTTGACAGGACTAAATATCGGGGAGATACTGGACAAGCGGTACAGCGTGTACGGCTACACGGGCCAGGGGGTGTTCAGCAACGTCATCCGCGCCCGAGACGTGGCTCGCGCCAGCCATGAGGTGGCCATCAAGATCATTCGGAACAACGAGCTCATGTGAGTGTCAGTCTACCAATAGTTAGTCCTGGGCCCTGTTCAGCAGCTAAATGGAGGGAAACAGGGGAGATATTACTTGAACTTGCCTGTTGCAAAAAAGTTTTGCTCGGTGTGCACCACTGAACACAACTCATCAAACTCATAATGTGAACTTTCCCTCATCACTATGCCTTTGTTACATGGAAGAAGCTTGTATTTAATATTTTTACAAGGGTAGCCACCTTCCTCCTGGAGGGATGGGTGTGTAGGCTTTTGTTCTAACCAGGCTCTAACACCGGATTCCACTAACCTCTACTTCCTTAGCTGAATCTGGTCTGTCAGAGCAGGGCTGGAACAAAATACTGTGTATTCATTAGTCTGATTCCGTTGCAAAACATTTTGCAACAGAAACCGTTTACTCCAAATGGGAAATGTTTTCCAACGAAAATTAGAGTTTCTATTGGACAAATTAATATATGACCCTCCCAGTTTGGTTCCGTTTGCTTCTGTTTGGTTCTTAGAGTAAATGGTAAACGGTTTCCGTTGCTAAATGTTTTGCAACAGACGAATGAATACTCCCCAGTACACCCATTAGCTCTCCAGGTGGACCTGTCCTACTGGGACGCCAGTGTGTCCATAACTTGAGACTCATCCCAGTGATCTCTCTGCCCTAACAGGCAGAAGACTGGGCTGAAGGAGCTGGAGTTCCTTAAGAAGCTCAACAATGCTGACCTGGACGACAAGTTCCACTGTCTGCGGCTCTTCCGACACTTCTACCACAAGCAGCACCTCTGTCTGGTCTTCGAGCCTCTCAGGTACACCAACAAGGCCACTGGCTCCCCTAGATTGAGTACAGTGTTTCCCCTTTCACTGTATAGGCAGTAGGGCTTACCCCATTTAGCTGACTGGTAGATTGTTTGGTCGATTGGCTGTTGGTCGCCCGAGATTTCTTTAGTCGAGCAGTAGCATGGTAGTACAAGGCTCTATCTGATTCGTGCCTGTCTGAGTGGATTAATCCATTGTAGGGGCTGTGTGGATGGCACAGTCCACTCTAAGACATTTGCTACTCAAATTGTACATGGTTATGTAAGAACAACACTAATACAAATGATATTGTTTTATAACAAATGCCCTTTCCTCCCCGTCGGATAGCGGGTCGCTGTCCGCGGTTCTGAAACGCATCAGTGCGCTGTTGAATTGGCGCCTTTTCCTAGACCATGTTGCTATGTGCATAATGGCAAAGTTAACCAGCATATTGGTGTTGAGAACAATGCGGTGTAGGCAGCTGCGGAGTTAGGAGTTGAGAAAACAGCCCCTGCCTTAATTGTCAAAGAAAAGTGAAGGAATCCCCAACTTAATTGGGTCTGTAATCAATAGCTTAATTGTTAAATGTGCCTGGCTTTATAAATCATCCAATAATATACTGTATCTACAGAAATAAGATAGATCCTGCTTCTGTTGCCTGTTGGAGTGTTTAATTGATTCCTACTGATTCCGTTAGCCCCAAGCCTCACGCAACCACAACATGTCGGATAAACAATTTCACAAAGTCGTCTGTTTTTAATCTTTGCAACGCTGTAATAAAGGCTTTACGCTTTTTTTTGTTTTTTTTTGTTAGAACAGCCTCTCGGGTATTTATAATTTATTCACACGGTTCCATATTGTCCTGAAAAATAATATAATAACCTTTGTTTTTCTTGATCCTTATTGTTATTATTACTATTATTGTAATGTCATTAGCATTAGTAGGCATAGTATAGCGGCCTTGTATAACAACCATCGAGCTGTAGGCCTAAGGGCGTCAGCACGCTTCAGTTCGGCTGGCGGCTTGTCGAAGTCAGCTTGACTGAACACGTGTGCTCGCAAAAAAAGCGGAAACTGTTTTTCCATTTTGAGACAGAAATTTGTCATAAATTGATGTTTTTGCCGAGGAGATCTTAGATGCACAATTTTACATATAACTAAGATGTTTGGTGCAGTATTTCTAAATGAAAAAATATGCTGAATGACAACAGACTTTACTGAAGAATCCCTACTGTTGACCAATCACAGACAAAGGGGCGTAGACTTCGGCTACCGACATCGGCTTGCTGAGAATTTTTTTTGTGTGTCTGAATAACCGAAAAAACCCTTATACCAAAGTCCAAAACGAACAAAACACCACAAAAAGAAAGGATGACCAAGGCACTCTTCATATAATTAATTAAAATGGCTTTATATGTATGGCATGTTAAAACCTTTTGCTCCTACCCGACACGCAGGCGTCCCATCTAGACATCTGGAAATGCAAATGCGCTACGCTAAATGCTAATAGCACTCGTTAAAACTCAAACGTTCATTAAAATACACATGCAGGGTACTGAATTAAAGCTACACTCGTTGTGAATCCAGGCAACAAGTCAGATTTTTAAAATGCTTTTTGGCGAAAGCATGAGAAGCTATTATCTGATAGCATGTAACACCCCAAAAGACCCGCAGGGGACGTAAACAAAATAATTAGCATAGTCGGCGCTACACAAAACGCACAAATAAAATATAAAACATTCATTACCTTTGACCATCTTCTTTGTTGGCACTCCTAGATGTCTCATAAACATCACTATTGGGTCTTTTTTTCGATGAAATCGGTCCATATATAGCCTAGATATCGATCTATGAAGACTGTGATCAAGGAAAAAAATTGCGTTTTATAACGTAACGTCATTTTTTTTAATTAAAAGAGTCGACGATAAACTTTCACAAAACACTTTGAAATACTTTTGTAATGCAACTTTAGGTATTAGTAAACGTTAATAAGCGATCAAATTGATCACGAGGCGATGTATATTCTATAGCTGTACGTCTGGAAATAATTTCCGGGTAAATCTCAACCAAAATATCCGATCGGAGACCGGAAGAAAGGCGCTACCTTGTGTCCGTTTGACCAAGAAACAAATTGTAAGCAAATGACAAGACTGTTGACATCGTGTGGAAGCTGTAGGTATTGCAACCTCGGCCCCATTTAATGTGGTTCACATTCAACAATGGGTTCTAGTGGCGCATGGATATATTTTCGCATTTTCAGTGATCAGATTTTCCTGCGCTTTTCGATGAAACGCACGTTCTGTTATAGTCACAGCCGTGATTTAACCAGTTTTATAAACGTCTGAGTGTTTTCTATCCACACATACTAATCATATGCATATACTATATTCCTGGCATGAGTAGCAGGGCACTGAAATGTTGCGCGATTTTTAACAGAATGTTCGAAAAAGTAGGGGATAGGAGTAACAGGTTAAATAGAAACAAAGTTTTAAAAATCTGACGCGTTTCGGCTGCATGGCCTTCGTCAGGGAGTACAAAGAAATAATACAATGTCCTTTTTTTTAACAGCTTTTCCAATTAGCCCTAATTGGAAGAGGGAGTGGTTACAAAATTGATTGGACACGCCTAGTAAACAATACTATACACATTAAAAAGTGAAATACTGTAGCTATGTTATCAAAAAATTAAACTCCAAGCTAGAAGTATCAGAACACCTAGAAAGGTAGTTCTATCCTTAAATATGACTGGGAGAAGCGTCAAGAATAAGAAAGCAATTATATTCAATACTACACTAGAACACAGCAAAACATGAACATGAACAACAACAGTCTAAACATCGCTGACGGCAATTGAGCAAAATGTCCACTAGATGACAGCAAATGAACCTATCACGACCCTACAGGAAGGGTGAGAAATCCAGATCTAAACCAGGGTATTTAGTGGCCTGTAGTTTGTAAATCCATATCTTCATTTAAACCAGGGTATTTAGTGGCCTGTAGTTTGTAAATCCATATCTTCATTTAAACCAGGGTATTTAGTGGCCTGTAGTTTGTAAATCCATATCTTCATTTAAACCAGGGTATTTAGTGGCCTGTAGTTTGTAAATCCATATCTTCATTTAAACCAGGGTACTTAGTGGCCTGTAGTTTGTAAATCCATATCTTCATTTAAACCAGGGTATTTAGTGGCCTGTAGTTTGTAAATCCATATCTTCATTTAAACCAGGGTACTTAGTGGCCTGTAGTTTGTAAATCCATATCTTCATTTAAACCAGGGTATTTAGTGGCCTGTAGTTTGTAAATCCATATCTTCATTTAAACCAGGGTACTTAGTGGCCTGTAGTTTGTAAATCCAAAAACGTTCCCTTTGGTTTAACTGTTTAAGACGTTCCCCTTTTCTAATTGAGGTCGGAACATGATCAATACCCATAGCTTGTAGGGAGGCAGGGTTGCCATGGTGTAAGAACTTGTAGTGCCTTGCCATGGTGTAGTCTTCATTGCCTACCCATATGGCGTACTTGTGTTCAGCTAAGTGGTCTTGAAGGCGTCTCTTTGTCCGTCCAATGTAGAACACCTTGCACTGTGGACATTCCAATCTATAGATGACATGAGGGGTTTTGCAGTTAATGAAATGCTCGACGTAATACTTCATTTTAGGAGCTGTGTCAACAAAATACTTTTTCTGTTCAATATTTCTGCAATGGTTGCATTGGTTACATTTAAAAGAGCCTTTGGGTTTGTGGTCAAGCCAAGTTTTTTCAGAGTCACCCAGAAGATACCTGTGGACTAATTTGTCATTTAGGATAGGAACGGTGGGTTATCTGCCTCGTTCAGGGGCAAAACGACAGATTTTCACCTTGTCAGCTCGGGGGACCCAATCTTGTGACCTTACAGTTAACTCCAATGCAATAACGACCTGCCTCTCTCTCGTTGCACTGCCTTTTACGCGAATGCAGTAAGCCAAGGTAAGTTGCTAGCTAGCATTAAACTTATCTTATAAAAACAATCAATCATAATCACTAGATAACTACACATGGTTGATATTACTAGATATTATCTAGCGTGTCCTGCAATATGCAACATATAATCTGACTGAGCATACAAGCTTACAAGTATCTAAGTATCTGACTGAGCGGTGGTAGGCAGAAGCAGGCGCGTAAACATTCATTCCAACAGCACTTTTGTGCGTTTTGCCAGCAGCTCTCCGTTGTGCGTCAATTATTGCGCTGTTTATGACTTCAAGCCTATCAACTCCCGAGATGAGGCTGGTGTAACCGAAGTGAAATGGCTAGCTAGTTAGCGCGTGCTAATAGCGTTTCAAACGTCACTCGCTCTGAGCCTGTGGTTGTTTCCCTTGCTCTGAATGGGTAATGCTGCTTCGAGGGTGGCTGTTGTCGTTGTGTTCCTGGTTCGAGCCCAGGGAGGAGCGAGGAGAGGGACGGAAGCTATACTGTTACACTGGCAATACTAAAGTGCCTATAAGAACATCCAATATTCAAAGATTAATGAAATACAAATGGTATAGTTAGAAATAGTCCTATAATTCCAATAATAACTACAACCTAAAACTTCTTACCTGGGAATATTGAAGACTCATGTTAAAAGGAACCACCAGCTTTCATATGTTCTCATGTTCTGAGCAAGGAACTTAAACGTTAGCTTTCTTACATAGCACATATTGCACTTTTACTTTCTCCTCCAACACTTTGTTTTTCCATTATTTAAACCAAATTGAACATGTTTCATTATTTATTTGAGGCTAAATTGAATTTATTGATGTATTATATTAAGTTAAAATAAGTGTTCATTCAGTATTGTTGTAATTGTCATTATTACAAATAAAAAATATTTAAAAATCAGCCGATTAATCGGTATTGGCCTTTTTTGGTCCTCAAATAATCGGTATCGGCGTTGAAAAATCATAATCGGTCGACCTCTAAAACACACTACTGTTGCGACACCTTTGTCTGCTTTTTTAACCACAATCTGTTAATTTTTGGACAATGATTGAACTGCATCCCTCTCTGTCTTCGAAATATTATCTTGTGTTTGGTTGGAGTAAATTTGACCGATTCTCCACATGAAAATTCACCTTCTTGGCAAATGTATTTAGTGTGGCATTCTGGACGATGGGACAAAAGGCGGACTTGGGCTTACAAGGTGTTTTGAGGGCAAAGATACTGCCTGACCTGAGACACTGGTCTCTGTAGTTAGAGAGATGTTTCGCTTGTACCCGACCTTCAGATGTAGATTCCTGTAGAAACGAAATAGGTCAATCTTTGTATTAAATTCATTAGTTGAGTATGTGGTGGGCAAAGGACAGTCCTTTAGACAAGACCCTTACGCAATCATCAGAAAGGGGTTCTCCAGATATGTTGATCACAGCCTTGTTCTGGTCCGTGTGGTTGGATAGTCTTGATTTCTTCCTCCCCCTCCGTGTCGGCCTCTTCCGCGTCCTCTCCTTGTCTTGTTGAGGATCCTGCGTGACTCCTCTTCCCGACCTAAAAAATCTTGGGAGGAGCTGGCCTCTGAGTGTCTGGGGTGATCCTCATTGTCACTGCTCGTAAAGTTGAAAAATAAAGATCTACTCTTCCTCCTCTGCGGATGTGATTCTGAATTATTGCTCATTGGTTTTCTCCAGGCAAAGACCTTGCCATCTCTATAGTCTACTTCACAAATTGTTGTCATTTATATGTGCACAAACTCTTCCAAACTCTTTCGGCTTGGAAGTATGCGGACATCTTAAGAGCGCATCCTATTTAGTCTTAAAATTGTAGCTTACTTAGGCCTATATTTCAATAATTATATAGGCAACTGTATTCATTCATGTCATCACACAGCAGACGAGTCATTCATGATTTGAAATGCAATCAAGCATTTAGTTTTAAAATAAAATAACGCGAACCTTGAATAATTTGCGTAGAAAATAAATAAACAGTTCCATTTCGGGAAATTGCATTCACAAAATAATTTTTGCTGTAATAAAGGCTACACAACAGACTCTGTTACGCTAATAATTTCTTTACTGTTTACATTGTTCCAAATGGAGAGAAAAAGAAGAAGATAAATTAAATTGTAATCTAACAACACCTGTTTTGCACACATAATATGCATGCAGCATTTGCTCCTTACCTTTTTATTGATTTTCCACAACTTGTCAAATTTATTCCACACATCTGACTTCCCCATTATCTCCTGAGCAACCAGTAAACATTCCCTGTGTCTAGTTTGTCACGCCCTCTGCATCCATTTTGCATGCATACATGTCACGTAAAGAAAGCAAGGGTTGAGGGAATAGGGAATGTTTTCCCTAAACAAATTAAGGATTTCGGTAACAGAACTTTTCAGTCAGAAATGGCTGTAATTATGTTTCAACTTCAGCGACTTCACACAGTGCGATAAACACTGTTGATGTTCTGTGGTGGTCACTGCGTTGAGAGACAATGGGTGCTAGTCACTCACTGTACATTTTTTTTTAACACACTTCAGCAATTCTATGCCCGGCACAATCAAATCAAATCAAGTCATTATTTCACAAACTTAGTGCATATAGTTGATTTGATTTAAAATACATAGGATGTGGTCCTTCTGTAGCTCAGTTGGTAGAGCATGGCGCTTGTAACGCCAGGGTAGTGGGTTCGATCCCCGGGACCACCCATACGTAGAATGTATGCACACATGACTGTAAGTCGCTTTGGATAAAAGCGTCTGCTAAATGGCATATATTATTATATATTATTATATTATTATTATATTATTATTATTATTATTATTATATTATTATTATTATATATTATGTGTCTATACAGTGCATTCGGAAAGTATTCAGACCCCTTCGCTTTTTCCACATTTTGTTTTGTTACAGCCTTATTCTAAAATTGATTTTTTTTTTTAAATCATCAATCTACACCAGACCTGGGCAACTCCAGTCCTCAGGGACCTGAGTGGTGTCACACTTTTGCCCCAGCTAACACACCTGATTCCAATAATCTACTAATCATGATCTTCAGTTAAAAATGCAATTAGTTTAAATCAGGTGTGTTTGCTAGGGATGGGGAAAAGTGTGACACCAGTCAGGTCCCGAGGACTGGAATTGCCCAGACCTGATCTACACATTACTCCATAATGACAAAGGGAAAATTTCATAAATACCTTATTTACATAATTATTCAGGCCCTTTGCTATGAGACTTGAAATTGAGCTCAGGTGCATCCTGTCTCCATTGATCATCCTTGAAATGTTTCTACAAGTTGATTGGAGTCCCCCTGTGGTAAATTCAATTCATTGGATATGATTTGGAAAGGCACACACCTGTCTATAGAAGGTCCCACAGTTGACAGTGCATATCAGAGCAAAAACCAAGCCATGAGGTCAAAGGAATTTTCCGTAGAGCTCCGAGACATGATTGTGTTGAGGCACCACCAAAACTCTTCTGAGAGCTGAGCAATCGGGGGGAGAAGGGCCTTGTTCAGGGAGGTGACCAAGATGGCGCTGACAGAGGGGGTCGCCTCGCTTCTAGTCCTTAGGAAACAATGCCGAATTTTGTATTTTTATGTATTATTTCTTACATTGCTTGCCCAGACAATCTTAAGTGTTATTACATACACTTAAGGGAGAACTATTGGATATCAACGCAACGGCAACTTATCAACATTCCGACCAGGAATACGACTTTCCCGAAGCGGATCCTTTGTTTGCAAACCATCCAGGGTATTTGATCTGATTCCAGAGACCCAAAACGTCGCCACAGAAGAGAGAGATGAAGCGGCCTTCTGGTCAGACTTCGGAGGCGTGCACACCACCCACCACTTCCGAGTTTATTACTCACCAATGGGATTGTAACATACTCTGTTTAATGGAAAGATGGCTCTCTCAGGATATGTTGTCGGAGTCGGTACAGCCACCGGGATTCTTTATGCGTCGCACCGACAGAAATAAACATCTCTCTGGGAAAAGGGGTGGGGTGTATACTTCATGATTAACGACTTATGGTGTAATCGTAACAACATACAGGAACTCATGTCCTTTCCTCACAATCAAATGCCGACCATATTATCTCCCAAGAGAATACTCGTTGGTTATTGTCACCGCCGTGTATATCCCCCCTCAAGCCGATACCACAACGTCTCTAATGGAACTTCACTGTACTTTATGCAAACTGGAAACCATACATCCTGAGGCTGCATTTATTGTAGCTGGGGATTTTAACAAAGCAAATTAGAGAACAAGACTACCTATATTCTATCAGCATATTGATTGTAGCACTCGTGCGGGCAATACACTAGATCACTGCTACTCTAACTTCCGCGATGCATAAAAGAGCCTCCTCTGCCCTCCCCTCGACAAATCTGACCACAACTCCATTTTGCTCCTCCCGTCATATAGGCAGAAACTCAAATAGGATGTACCCGTGACGAGAACAATTCAACGCTGGTCTGACCAATCGGAATCCACGCTTCAAGATTGTTTTGATCAAACGGACTGGGATATGTAGCCTGAAAATAATATTGATTTATACGCTGATTCGGTGAGTAAGTTTATAAGGAAGTGCATTGAAGATGTTGTACCCACTGTGACTATTAAAACCTACCCTAACCAGGATAGATGGCGGCATTCGCGCAAAACTGAAAACGCGGACCACCGCATTTAACCATTGAAAGATGACTGGGAATATGGCAGAATATAAACAGTGTAGTTATTTCCTCTGCAAGGCAATCAAACAAGTCAAATATCGGTATAGGGACAAAGGGGCACTTCACCGGCTCAAACACGAGGCGTATGTGGCAAGATCTACAGCCAATCACGGACACCGACATCTTGCTTCCAGACAAACTAAACACCTTCTTTGCCCGCTTTAAGGATAATACAGTGCCACCGACGGAACCCGCTACCAAGGACTGGGGGCTCTCCTTCTCTGTGGCTGACGTGAGTATGACATTTAAACTTGTTAACCCTTGCAAGGCTGCCGGCCCAGACAGCATCCCTAGCCGCGTCCTAAGAGCATGCGCAGACCAGCTGGCTGGTGTGTTTACGGACATATTCAATCTCTCCCTATCTCAGTCTGCTGTCCCCACATGCTTCAAGATGGCCACCATTGTTCTTGTACCCAAGAAGGCAAAGGTAACTGAACTAAATGACTACCGCCCGTAGCACTCACTTCTGTCATCATGAAGTGCTTTGAGAGACTAGTCAAGGATCCTATCACCTGCACCTTACCTGCCACCCTAGACCCACTTCAATTTGCATACCGCCCCAATAGGTCCACAGCCGATCCAATCGCCATCACACTGCACACTGCCCTACCTTTGGAAGAATGCTGTTCATTGACTATAGCTCAGCATTCAACACCATTGTACCCTCCGAGCTCATCATTAAGCTTGAGGCCCTGGGTCTCAACCCCGCCCTGTACAATTGGGTCCTGGATTTCCTGAATGGCCGCCCCCAGGTGGTGAATGTAGGAAACAACATCTCCACTTCGCTGGGGCCCCACAAGTGTGCGTGCTCAGCCCCTCCTGTTCACCCATGACTGCGTGGCCATGCATGCCTCCAACTTAATCATCAAGTTTGCAGACGACACAACAGTAGTAGGCTTGATCACCAACAAAGCCGAGACAGCCTATAGGGAGTAGGTGAGGGTACTTGGAGTGTGGTGTCAGGAAAACAACCTCTCACACAACGTCCACAAAACAAAGGAGATGATCGTAGACTTCGGGAAACAGCAGAGGGAGCACCCTCCTATCCACATCGACGGGACAGCAGTGGAGAAGGTGGAAAGTTCCTCGGCATGAAATCGTGGACAAACTGAAATGGCCACACAGACAGTATGGGGAAGAACCTCAGCAGGTTGAAGAAATGTTGCTTGTCATCTAAAATCCTCACAAACTTTTACAGATGCACAATTGAGAGCATCCTGTCGGGCTGAATCACAGCCTGGTACGGCAACTGCACCGCCCACACCCGTTGTCACAGGAAGGCCAAAAAGATAACCAAGGACGACAACCACCACCCAAGCCACTGCTGGTTCACCCCGCTACAATCCAGAAGACAAGGTCAGTACAGGTGCATCAAAGCTGGGACAGAGAGACAGAAGCTATTTTTCAATCTCAAGGCCCTGATGGCTCTGACTGTTAAACAGCCATCACTAACACAGAGAGGCTGCTGCCTACATACAGACTTGAAATTATTGGACACTTTAATGAATAGTCACTTTCAATGATGGCACTTTAATAATATATGCATATCTTGTATTACTCATCCCATATGTATATACTGTATTTTTACACCATCTATTGCATCTTGCCTATGCCGCTCAGTCATCACTCATCCATATATTTATATGTATTCTCTTATTCCATCCCTTTACTTAGACGTGTGTGTATGAGGTAGTTATTGTGAAATTGTTTTATTATTATTACACTCGCAATAACATCTGCTAAGCATGTGTATCTGACCAATACAATTTGATTTGATTTGATCAAGAACCCGATGGTCACTCTGACAGAGTTCCTCTGTGGAGATGGGGAAAACCTTCCAGAAGGACAACCATCTCTGCAGCACTCCACCAATCAGGTCTTTATGGTAGAGTGACCAGACAGAAGCCACTCCTCAGTAAAAGGCACATGGAAGCCCACTTGGAGTTTGCCAAAAGGCACCTAAAGGACTCAGACCATGAGAAACAAGATTATCTGGTCTGATGAAACCAAGATTGAACTCTTTGCCCTCAATGCCAAACGTCACATCTGGAGGAAACCTAGCACAATCTCTATGGTGAAGCATGGTGGTGACAGCAGAGACTAGTCAGGATTAAGGGAGAGATGAACGTAGATCCTTGACAAAAACCTGCTCCAGAGCACTCAGGACCACGGACTTGGGCGAAAGTTCACCTTCCATCAGGACAACGACCCCAAGCACACAGCCAAGACAACGCTGAAGTGGCTTCGGGACAAGTCTCTGAATGTCCTTGAGTGGCCCAGCCAGAGCCCAGACTTGAACTGATCGAACATCTCTGGAGAGACCTGAAAATAGCCCAACCCAACCTGACAGAGCTTGAGAGGATCTGCAGAGAAGAATGGGAGAAACTCGTGAAAATACAGGTGTGCCAAGCTTTTCGCGTCATTCCCAAGAAGACTTGATGCTGTAATCGCTGCCAAAAGTGCTTCAACAAAGTACTTAGTAAAGGGTCTGAGTACTTATGTAAATGTGATATTTCATTTTTTTAATGTAATAAATCAGCTACAAATTCTAAACCTATTTTTGCTTTGTCATTATGGGGTATTTTGTGTAGATTGCTGAGGATTTCTTTATTTACATTTTTTTAGAATAAGGCTGTAACGTAACAAAATGCTGAATAAGTCAAAGGGTCTGAATACTTTCCGAATGCACTGTATATGGAAAATTACACATTTAAACATTTCAGCCAATCAATTGGTCGAAAGAACAGCCTCTCAGTCAGGGGCAGTCCTAATAGGCAGTGTGGGCCCCTCCGCATAGGTCTGCTCTCCCTTTCTTTGTAAAGTCATTTGGTTTCAATTGAACATTTTAGTTATAAAAGCCCCAGCTGCTGATTTTGGGAAGCCTTTGCACCCTGCCCTAAAAATAATATTGGGGAAAGTGAACATAGAGTCTGTAAAGAGATGGTCTTGTTGATGCAAAGATACTGTTTGACATCTGAGAAAGTCTGCTGGTTCATCCTTGGGAGCAATTTCCAAACGCCCGAAGGTACCACGTTCCACGTTCATCTGCACAAACAATAGTATGCAAGTACAAACACCAAGGGACCACGCAGCCGTCATACCGCTCAGGAAGGAGATGCGTTCTGTCTCCTAGAGATGAACTGCGAAAAGTGCAAATCAATCCCAGAACAACAGCAAAGGACCTTGTGAAGATGCTGGAGGAAACCGGTACCTATATCCACAGTAAAACGAGTCCTATATCAACATAACCTGAAAGGCTGCTCAGCAAGGAAGGAGCAACTGCTCCAAAACCAGCGTAAAAAAGACAGACTATGGTTTGCAACTGCATATGGGGACAAAGATCGTACGTTTTGGAGAAATGTCCTCTGGTCTGATGAAACAAAAATATAACTGTTTGGCCATAATGACCATCATTACGTTTGGAGGAAAAAGGAGGAGGCTTGCAAGCCGAAGAACACCATCCCAACCATGAAGCACGGGGATGGCAGCATCATGTTGTGGGGGTGCTTTGCTGCAGGAGGGACTGGTGCACTTCACAAAATAGATGTCATCATGAGGGAGGAAAATTGTGGATATATTGAAGCAACATCTCAAGACATCAGTCAGGAAGTTAAAGCTTGGTCACAAATGGGTCTTCCAAATGGACAATGACCCCAGGCATACTTCCAAAGTTGAAAATGGCTGAAGGACAACAAAGTCAAGGTATTGGAGTGGCCATCACAAAGCCCTGACATCAATCCTATAGAAAGTTTGTGGGCAGAACTGAAAAAGCGAGAGCATGCAAGGTGGCCTACAAAACAGTTACACCAGCTGTGTCAGGAGGAATGGGCCAAAACTCAAAAACTTATTGTGGGAAGCTTGTGGAAGGTTACCCAAACCGTTTGACCACAGTTAAGCAATTTAAAGGTAATGCTACCAAATACTAATTGAGTGTATGTAAACTTCTGACCCACTGGGAATGTGCTGAAAGAAATTAAAGCTGAAATAAATCACTACTATTATTCTGACATTTCACATTCTTAAAATAAAGTGGTGATCCTAACTGACCTAGACAGGGAATTTGTACTTGGATTAAATGTCAGGAATTGTGAAAAAAATGAGTTTAAATGTATTTGGCTAAGGTGTATGTAAACTTAATGACAAAAACACCTTTTTGTCATTAATATAACATACAATCGATCATAAGTACAGTGTAGACATTGTTGTCCAATTTGTAAGTCGCTCTGGATAAGAGCGTCTGCTAAATGACTTAAATGTAAATGTTAATGTTGTAAATGACTATTGTAGCTGGATTTTTAATGGAATATCTACATAGGCTTAGAATGACTTGTGGAATATGAATATGTGGACAACTACAAATACCTAGGTGTCTGGTTAGACTGTAAACTCTCCTTCCAGACTCACATTAAGCAGAGGGCACTGGACAGTTACTTTACAAAAACAGGAAATTAAGTGGGGTGACAGGCAAGTGGTAAAAACAGTGGGAAGGGTGGTCACAGGGATTGAACCCTGGTCTCCAGTGGGTATATGTGATATGCCAGGGAGCGTTACCACTACGCCATAGCTTTGCACAATGCACCTCTAGATTGTAAGTGTCATCTCTCTCTACTCCTCAGTATGAACCTGCGCGAGGTACTGAAGAAGTATGGCAAAGACGTGGGCCTCCACATCAAGGCGGTGCGCTCTTACAGCCAGCAGCTCTTTCTGGCCCTGAAGCTGCTGAAACGCTGCCACATCCTGCACGCCGATATCAAACCTGACAACATCCTGGTGCGTCTCCTCTCACCAACCAAAGCACCCAAAGAGAGTATTAAAGTGTCAGATTTGTTTGTTTTTAAACACATTGTGATCAAATGTAGTTTTGAGACTATAACGATCATTATGAAACATGGTAAAGGCGTCATCTATAATTCATTACGTCATCTATACGCATGTGTGCATAAACAAAAAAAACTGAGGACAGAAGATAAAAGGACAATTAAGCACGTATAAAGAAACGTCTCCACTGTGGGATAATGTGGCAGGCTTTGGTGTATTTAAATTATTATTACTTGACGATTTTTATTTTTTATTTTATTTTATTTCACCTTTATTTAACCAGGTAGGTGAGTTGAGAACAAGTTCTCATTTGCAACTGCGACCTGGCCAAGATAAAGCATAGCAGTGTGAACAGACAACACAGAGTTACACATGGAGTATACAATTAACAAGTCAATAACACAGTAGGAAAAAAAGGGGAGTCTATATACATTGTGTGCAAAAGGCATGAGGAGGTAGAATAATTGCAATTTTGCAGATTAACACTGGAGTGATAAATGATCAGATGGTCATGTACATGTAGAGATATTGGTGTGCAAAAGAGCAGAAAAGTAAATAAATAAAAACAGTATAAAAACAGTATGGGAATGAGGTAGGTGAAAATGGGTGAGCTATTTACCTATAGACTATGTACAGCTGCAGCGATCGGTTAGCTGCTCGGATAGCTGATGTTTGAAGTTGGTGAGGGAGATAAAAGTCTCCAACTTCAGCGATTTTTGCAGTTCGTCGATAAAATGTCACCCAATTTATTTGTTTAATCTAGACTGTTAATTATAATTTTGTCTGGACAGCTAACTAAAAACATCATCCCTAATGTTGTTTTATAACCCACAGTAAAGCAAGACATGAGCTTCTGTTTCAATTGAACCCTTGTTCCAAGAAGTACAAACACGTTTATGTAAGGGAATGTTTGTGTATCGACGAGTCTCAATGGCGAAAGGGGCCACTCCACATCTAAATTTAACTAAAGAGCTTTGATATCACTTCGATAAAACTGTACGTACATAGGCAGTAGGTGCACAGTTTATTATTCCTATAGTGCACTACCTACGTTTTGTCTACATTGATTGTTCACACCAGTTAAAAGCAATATAAAAAAAATCTTACCTCATCTTCAGTTTCAGAGATCAATACGATGTCATCTGTATATAAAAGAGTAGACACTCGTTCATTGTTAAGACCTTTTCCTCGAGCTTTGATGGCCAGAGTGAGATCATTAATGTACATTGAGAACAGAATAGGTGATTAAATGCAACCCTGTTTCCCTCCAATGTCAACAGGTAACCTGTCAGTTAGCCAGTTAGACAGTACATAAGGCATTTCAGGATGTTACCATTTAGACCAATTTGACTCCAGCTTGTCCCATATGTCATTGTGGTCAAAGGCTTTAGAAAAATCTATTAAAGAACAGTAAGTGGACTTGTTCATTTTTTTATTTGAATCTGATTGTGGTAAATCGGGAGGTGTATTCCAGGCAACTTTGTTTCTTTCTGAACCCATTTTGCGCATCTGCTATATTGTTGTATGATTCTGAATGATCCATTATGCTGTCTTGTTGGCGCTGATAACCGAGTGTAACGGATGTAAAACGGCTAGCTTAGTTAGCGGTGCGCGCTAAATAGCGTTTCAATCGGTTACGTCACTTGCTCTGAGACCTTGAAGTAGTAGTTCCCCTTGCTCTGCAAGGGCCGCGGCTTTTGTGGAGCGATGGGTAACGATGCTTCGTGGATGACTGTTGTTGATGTGTGCAGAGGGTCCCTGGTTCGCGCCCCGGGTATGGGTCAGGGGACGGTTTAAAATTATACTATTACACGAGGCACTCTGGCACTCTGCCCTGACCTGTTTTGCCCGGTCATGTGACCAGCCGTGGCCCAGTGCACCTCAGTTTAGCCTAATTGTGTGAACAATGTGATCTTTTGGGGGGGTTTAACACTGTTAACTAGAGATGACCGTTGTACAATGTCAATGCTCTGGCTATAAATTAGATACAGTACATTTAAAATTGTATCACTTACCTAAGAGTTTAGTTTACAGCAGGGTTGTCTCACTTGCTAACTAGCCAGTAAATAACTAGATGCTTGCTGACTAGTATTTACTGACCTGTGACTGTGGCACGCAGCACTCCTTTTCCACAGGGACGTAATAGTGAAATAGGGTTATTCACTTCTGCATCTCAGTTCTTTTGATAGCATGTGGTCCGTCATTGTGCTTTGAACTCTACAATAAATGCATTTGGTGGAAGGGGAATGCTGGGAGATTTGCCATCACCATTGACCTTTTGAAACATGCTGGCTGGAGTTTCACACATGGGTCGAGTGGCATATTTTTTTGATTAGTTTGTTTTCGACAGGTCAACGAGTCGAAAACCATCCTCAAGCTCTGTGACTTTGGTTCAGCGTCGCACGTGGCAGAGAATGACATCACGCCCTACTTGGTCAGCCGGTTCTACAGGGCGCCGGAGATTAGTGAGTCTTCGCTTTTCTTATAAACTTTTGTGTTCTTCTCCTCTGTTTTTTTTTATTTTCTTCTCTTTGGATTGGTTTAGAACGAATCCTCTCAACTTTTTATCAGCAACCCTTGACCTGAAGTACCACTATACTTAGTGTGCAGGCTTTTGCATCCCAGCACAAACTACATTAACTACATTAAACTAATCACCTCTCATCATGTCCTTGATTAGTTGAATTAGTGCATCCAGAAGCTCTCCACAACCAGTTGGTGACCACTGCTGTAGGTCTTAACTTGTAGGGAAAATGTACAACTGTCATGTTTAGTCGGCACCAAACGGAAGAAAACAGATTATTTTGAATATTTTTGAGAAGGTGTGCCCTTATGAGCACATCACTCACTGATCAAACATACTCATTTGTCATAGTCCCCTAAAGCCTACATCTTTCCTTGCAGTCATCGGGAAGCCTTACGACTATGGGATCGACATGTGGTCCGTTGGCTGCACTCTGTATGAGCTGTACACGGGCAAGATACTTTTCCCAGGGAAAACCAACAACCACATGATTAAGCTCGCCATGGACATCAAGGGCAAGATGCCCAACAAGGTGAGACCAACTGTACTGTAGGGTCCATCCAGAAACACACCCTTCCCCCTCTACTACGGGAAATGTACAGAAAGAAAAACTATTTATTCAGAAGTTAAATAAAAATTCTGAGTATCAATGAAGTTTCCTGTCAATGAGGAAACTTGAGTTTCTGGTTTCTTCCTGTGGACAGATCAATTTGAAATGGAATTGATCCCAACTGATATCTTTCTACCCCTTCACAGATGATCAGGAAAGGCGACCAGCACTTTGACCAGAACCTCAACTTCCTGTACACAGAAGTAGACAAAGTCACTGAAAGGGTAGGTTGTTGTCTCGGAGTGGGAATGTTTGCATGAAAACCCCTCTGGTATCAGTCAACTGATTTTAGACTGAACAAAAATATAAATGCAACATGAAATGATTTCAAAGAATTTACTGAGTTACAGTTTATATAAGGATATCAGTCAATTGAAATAAATTGATTAGGCCCTAATGACTGGGAATGTGCTCAGCCCTGGGTAGACTTGTGGTCTGCGGTTGTGAAGCCAGTTGGACATACTGGCAAATGATCTAAAACAACGTTGGAAGCGGCTTATGGTGGAGAAATGAACATTACATGTTCTGGCAACAGCTCTGGCGGGCATTCTTGCAGTCAGCTTGCCAATTGCACGCTCCCTCAACTTGAGACATCTATGACATTGTGTTGTGTGACAAAACGGTACATTTTAGTGGCCTTTTGTCTGTCCTTAGCATAAGGTGCACCTGTGTAATGATCATACTGTTTAATCAGCTTCTTGATATGCCACAACTGTCAGGTGAATGGATTACCTTGGCAAAGGAGAAATGCTCACTAACAGGGATATATAAAAAAAAAATGGTGCACAAAATTTGTGTGTATGGAACATTTCTGGGATCTTTTATTTCATCTCATGAAACATGGGACCAGCACTGTACATGATGCGGTCATATTTTTGTTCAGTATATTTCCATTTTGTGCAAAGTTAGCTAAGCCCATTGTTCATTCTCCTTTTCCTGCTGTTCCAATCACCCCCTCTACATCTCTATGCCAATTTTATTTTTCCTTTCTTTTCTCTCTTCTTATGAAATGGTTTGTTTTCCTCCTTGGTTCTTCCTCAACACTGGTCCCTTTCCCCACCCCACCCACACACTCATATCTGTTCTTCCTCAACACGGATCCCTTTCCCCACCCCACCCACACACTCATATCTGTTCTTCCTCAACACGGATCCCTTTCCCCACCCCACCCACACACTCATATCTGTTCTTCCTCAACACTGGTCCCTTTCCCCACCCCACCCACACACTCATATCTGTTCTTCCTCAACACTGATCCCTTTCCCCATCATATCTGTTCTTCCTCAACACTCCCTTTCCCCACCCCACCCACACACTCATATCTGTTCTTCCTCAACACTGGATCCCTTTCCCCACCCCACCCACACACTCATATCTGTTCTTCCTCAACACTGATCCCTTTCCCCACCCCACCCACACACTCATATCTGTTCTTCCTCAACACTGATCCCTTTCCCCACCCCCCTTTCCCCACCCCACCCACACACTCATATCTGTTCTTCCTCAACACTGGATCCCTTTCCCCACCCCACCCACACACTCATATCTGTTCTTCCTCAACACGGATCCCTTTCCCCACCCCACCCACCCACACACTCATATCTGTTCTTCCTCAACACGGATCCCTTTCCCCACCCCACCCACACTCATATCTGTTCTTCCTCAACACGGATCCCTTTCCCCACCCCACCCACACACTCATATCTGTTCTTCCTCAACACTGATCCCTTTCCCCCCCACCCACACACACTCATATCTGTTCTTCCTCAACACGGATCCCTTTCCCCCCCACCCACACACTCATATCTGTTCTTCCTCAACACGGATCCCTTTCCCCACCCCACCCACACACTCATATCTGTTCTTCCTCAACACGGATCCCTTTCCCCACCCCACCCACACACTCATATCTGTTCTTCCTCAACACTGATCCCTTTCCCCCCACCCACACACTCATATCTGTTCTTCCTCAACACGGATCCCTTTCCCCACCCCACCCACACACTCATATCTGTTCTTCCTCAACACTGGTCCCTTTCCCCACCCCACCCACACACTCATATCTGTTCTTCCTCAACACGGATCCCTTTCCCCACCCCACCCACACACTCATATCTGTTCTTCCTCCACACTGATCCCTTTCCCCACCCCACCCACACACTCATATCTGTTCTTCCTCAACACTGGTCCCTTTCCCCACCCCACCCACACACTCATATCTGTTCTTCCTCAACACTGATCCCTTTCCCCACCCCACCCACACACTCATATCTGTTCTTCCTCAACACGGATCCCTTTCCCCACCCCACCCACACACTCATATCTGTTCTTCCTCAACACGGATCCCTTTCCCCATCTGTTCTTCCTCAACACGGATCCCTTTCCCCACCCCACCCACACACTCATATCTGTTCTTCCTCAACACGGATCCCTTTCCCCACCCCCCACCCACACACTCATATCTGTTCTTCCTCAACACGGATCCCTTTCCCCACCCCACCCACACACTCATATCTGTTCTTCCTCACATCCCTTTCCCCACCCCACCCACACACTCATATCTGTTCTTCCTCAACACTGGTCCCTTTCCCCACCCCACCCCACCCACACACTCATATCTGTCTTCCTCAACACTGATCCCTTTCCCCCCACCCACACACTCATATCTGTTCTTCCTCAACACGGATCCCTTTCCCCACCCCACCCACACACTCATCTGTTCTTCCTCAACACGGATCCCTTTCCCCACCCCACACTCATATCTGTTCTTCCTCACCCCCTTTCCCCACACACACACTCATATCTGTTCTTCCTCAACACTGGTCCCTTTCCCTTCCTCACCCCCTTTCCCCACCCCACCCACACTCATATCTGTTCTTCCTCAACACTGATCCCTTTCCCCACCCCACCCCACACTCATATCTGTTCTTCCTCACACGGGTCCCTTTCCCCACCCCACCCACACACTCATATCTGTTCTTCCTCCAATCACTGGGTCCCTTTCCCCACCCCCACCCACACACTCATATCTGTTCTTCCTCAACACTGGTCCCTTTCCCCACCCCACCCACACACTCATATCTGTTCTTCCTCAACACGGATCCCTTTCCCCACCCCACCCACACACTGTTCTTCCTCAACACGGATCCCTTTCCCCACCCCCCACACACTCACTGTTCTTCCTCAACACTGATCCCTCCCCACCCCACCCACACACTCATATCTGTTCTTCCTCAACACGGATCCCTTTCCTGTTCTTCCTCAACCCCCCACCCCACCCACACACTCATATCTGTTCTTCCTCAACACTGGTCCCTTTCACCCCACCCACACACTCTATCTGTTCTTCCTCAACACTGATCCCTTTCCCCACCCCACCCACACACTCATATCTGTTCTTCCTCAACACGGATCCCTTTCCCCACCCCACCCACACACTCTATCTTTCTCTCTCTATCGCATGCCCTCCCTTTCTTTCATGACTCCCCTCTTTCCATCCCCACTGTACCACCTCTGTCCTTCTTCTGTCCCACCTATCCACAGGAGAAGGTGACAGTGATGAGCACCATCAACCCCACCAAGGAGCTGCTGGCTGACATGGTGGGCTGCCAGCGTCTCCCTGAAGACCAGCGCAAGAAGGTTGCCCAGCTCAAGGACCTGCTGGACCTGACCCTTATGCTGGACCCGGCCAAGAGGATCAGCATCAACCAGGCCCTGCAGCACCCCTACATCCAGGAGAAGATCTTCTGAGCATCTCTTACTGTGCCACTCACAGTCATGCATTGATTGATTGACACATCCAGAAGCTAGTACTGAGTCCCTAGTTTGACTATGGTTGGACCCCACCCCAGCCCAAGAAATGGCTTTATTTGAGCTGGCAGACTCTGCTGATGGAGAGGAAGTAGTATTATCTTTCTTCCCCTGTTTGAACAACACACACATGCTCTCCCGTTGTACATTGATCTAAGGACTTGTATTATATAACCATAGTAGGGGTGTGACCATTTATATGTTTAATCGAAATTGAATCCTTAACGTTAAGGAAAAAATGAAACTGCGTTTTTTTTTCTCTACAAAATGTAAATCCCAGTGCAGTTATCACAAAACTACCACTAACAGGTCCTGCTCATCATAAAGGGAATAGGCCTACCTAACACAACAATGCTGTAACGTTAGTAAGAGGGGATGTGCATCCGCACGTCATCGTCGTTAACAGTTTGAAAAGAAGTGCTTATTACAGTCGTTATGCATCTGTTTTCAATGGACTATTTGAGTTGTGAGGTCATTTGTTAAATGAAGAACTGCAAACGCCATTTGAGCCTCGACTCACGCTACTGAAACGGGTGCGTCTTTCTCATAAATTTCACAGTTTACTCCCCATTTCAACAGGGTGTTATTCCTTTCATAATGGTAGTTGAGACATATAGTTAACAGCATTAGAAAGCTAAAATGATTCCCTTTTTAACCAACCTGTATTTAGTGGGATTTATTTTGCCCTGTGGTTTATTTGTGAGCTTAGACTTGGTGGCAGGCTTTTGTTAATCATGAAATAAAGTAGGCCCCTAGACTATTGAATACACAATTTGCCTTCATCAAAATAATGTTTTTGTTTCATATTTTATTATGGAACCTGCCTAGGTTTAGGGGGGGTTGTAAGCTATTCTAAATGGAACACTATAGCAGTTCACAGAAAAGCCTAAAATAGCACTGCAGTTATTCCAAATCTGCAGCGCGTGGCTGGAACACATTTCCCTACGTTAATCAACCAGTCCGTTTTGAATTTGTGATAAAGCTGTCGTGATTCGGCAAGGAACGTAGTTTGTCTACAGTTTTGTTTGTGTATCCCATCAGTTCGATACATTTTTATAGACATTAATACTATGAAATTGTGAAAATGATGATAATGCCCTTTTAGTGTACGAGCTGTTTGAGAAGACAGCCTGACATTTCAACCTGTTTTGGTGAGATTAAGTTTTGGCCTGCCTGGTGACATCACTGGGCGGGAAATTAGTTAAGACCAATAAGAAAGAGTTCCAAACCTCTCTACCAATAACGGTTCGTTTTCAGTTTTCCCTTCCCCACTAAGACCACTCCCAGACAGTCCTAGCAAAATTCTTGCTTGTGAAATTGCTGTTAGCTAAGAAGCTATTTTTGTTTCTTTTTGACCATTTTAATTGAAAACATTCACGGTAAGGTACCCAGAAATGATTTGATATTGAGATAAAAATGTCTGTATTAGACTTTTAAGGCCTAATGGGAGCTTGGGTGCGCAGCGTGCATGTGTGTAGAGGGAGCGGTCGGATCGTAATTTCTCCTGCAGAAGCCTATTCCAGATGCCACCTACTGTAAACCCACGGTAGAACTTCATTGCCCCCTAGTGGTCATACCATGCAATATGATTTGACATGGAATGTTCTTATCGTTTTAACGGAGGGAAAACGCTTTTTTTTTATTTATGGCAGTTTGAACATTAAGAAATATTTTCCATTTGTCACATCCGTAAACCATAGTAGGGCTCCAAGCAGAATGCCTGCTTTACAACATATTTTCCATTTGTCACATCCGTAAACCATAGTAGGGCTCCAAGCAGAATGCCTGCTTTACAACATATTTTCCATCTCCGCCTGCCTGCAAGTCAGATAAAAAGCTTATAATGACGCATCACTATCTCATGGACAGTAAGGCACTCATAAAGAGTTTGAGATTCATCCACTTGGATTTTCAGTTTTTGATTGGCCCCTTGCAGGTGACTGAAGGTGGATGATATTGTAGCTGTAAAAACATAATTCCGATTGTTTGGGGTTTTACTGTCATTCATGAGTTGCCACGGCTGTGACGAGCAGGGAGGTTGGTCCAGATAATGATCACAGTTATTTAACTTGGGCTTTGTTTGATTGGTCGCAGCCCAATTGTTCGTAACCCAATTGGTCGTAACCCAATTGGTCGTAACCCAATTGGTCGCAACCCAATTGGTCGTAACCCAATTGTTCGTAACCCAATTGGTCGCAACCCAATTGGTCGCAACCCAATTGGACGTAACCCAATTGGTCGTAACCCAATTGTTCGCAACCCAATTGGTCGTAACCCAATTGGTCGCAACCCAATTGGTCGTAACCCAATTGTTCGTAACCCAATTGGTCGCAACCCAATTGGTCGCAACCCAATTGGTCGTAACCCAATTGGTCGTAACCCAATTGTTCGCAACCCAATTGGTCGCAACCCAATTGGTCGCAACCCAATTGGTCGCAACCCAATTGGTCGCAACCCAATTGGTCGCAACCCAATTGGTCGCAACCCAATTGGTCACAACCCAATGCCCTAAACCTTTTGAATGGGATGTTTGTACAGTCTGTAGACGGTGAAGTCTTGTAGACTTGGCAGCTCCTTTGACTTACTATTATTCTATGCGGTTTATTACCTGTCATGTCCTGTGTTGTGTTGTGGTGCAGGGCCAGTGTAAATGATATGTATATCTACGTCTCCCCCAGGTATTGAAAACCCAGAGTGCTCCCCCACCCACCCTGGTGTCTGTGCAGGCCCTGGTCCGCATGCCCGTTCTGCCGCTGCCTGTAGGTCTGTCAGTGCTGAAAACCCAAACGGTTGGGGTTCCTTGGGTCCTACTTGAGCCCACCTGCAGGGATGGCCCCTCATGTTTAAAGCAGATTGTATACCACTTTCAGTACATTGAAGGTAAGCTATCCCCCCTCTTCCAAACAACAAAACCCATCAACTTCACCTGGTTATTACCTCGTATGTTTATTTATTTTTAAAATATATTTTAATATTGTACACATTGTTTTAGCCAGATGCCCCCATAGACATGGTTCACATGTTGTTTAAAAATATGTCAAAGACAAACTGGATAAAAGTCAACTTAATCAAGTCACTTCTGTAGATGTGGTCCTTCTGTAGCTCAGTTGGTAGAGCATGGCGCTTGTAACGCCAGGGTAGTGGGTTCGATTCCCGGGACCACCCATACGTAGAATGTATGCACACATGACTGTAAGTCGCTTTGGATAAAAGCATCTGCTAAATGGCATATATATATATATTATATTATATATATAAGTCACGCACCCAAATTGTGGAGAGGAAGTTGGGGTATGGGGGGGCTGCATCCAACAAGCTATGATGGACAAGAGCACCTTCAGTGTACTTATCTTAATGGAACAGCTCAGATTGTGGAGAGGAAGTTGGGGTATGGGGGGGCTGCATCCAACAAGCTATGATGGACAAGAGCACCTTCAGTGTACTTATCTTAATGGAACAGCTCAGAATTTCTTGCTCTCCTGTAACGAATACCTTTTTGCTTTTCATGTGTTCCCTTGATACAATGTTATAAACTGCATGTGAGGATAGCAGTCTTGCTATGTATTCAAACTCATGTGTTGCAATTATTTTAGGCGTGTTCCTCTAAAAAAGAAGGATATTTAAGTGTTTTGTTTCCCTCTTATCATTGGTTTTCATGTTTTGTATGACCATGGTGTCTTTTGACACAGGGATATTTCTTCTCTGAGCTTTGAGTCTGCTTGTTATGAGCGGTAATTGCCTCTACTTTATTTTGTGTTATATATTTTAATGTTCTTATAGGAGCAAAACAGAAATAAAAGAGTCCACACGTGTAGCTGGTGGAGAATTTATGCCTTTTCCACAAATGTCTTCCCTACATACACATGCCAATGTTCAGGCCCCTTTAAGTGTCTAACAATTAACCGAAATTCTGTATTTTTAAAACTAATCCACAAACCTTAACTAGAATACTTTCGTTTTCATCATCTTTTTTGTGCAGTTTTTAGGCTGGAATCCCAACTTGATTTGTGCGCATAACTTGACGAACACAGATCTCAAGCTAGGATTTGGCACTTGTATGCTAAGTTTAGTTTCAAACCAAATAAACAAAAGACAACTTTTTTTTTACTGACACTAACTGATGTTTGATATTTTTCCCAACAATGATGTTTCCTGTGGTGGCTGAGAGCGAGACAGAGCCCAGCACCTTCTCCAGCCTGGGCTCCACTTTCAGAGAGACAAGACCTCCACAAAGCCACTTATCAAGGTCATTTTGATGGCATGGGTAGATACAAAAAGCAAACAACACTGGGGTGATAGAAAAGTGGAATCACTTTCACTTACTATTTTATTAAATGCATTTATAATAGACACTCATAATAACATACCTTAAAAGTTTGTTTCCATACGTTTTCTCTCACAATACTTTTATGGCCTCCTTCCTTTTCTCCACATGACATCTACTCTTTCTGGTTAAAAATAGAATTCCAAGCTGCTCATATACCTGACTGTGGATGTTTGGTTAATTAAATGGCTCTAAACTAGTTCCAGATTACTACAAGCAAGGCTTCAGGTATCTTGTCTTTTAACTGTGTTAAAGTTGAACCAAGATACTTTTAGTTTGTTCTCTATATATTCTAGGTGCTGCCACTTTAAGAGAAGAAACTCACAAGGAACCTCATCTGGACAAAGGTTTCTGTTCTGGAGATAGTTACTGTATTTATAAAGGTGGAGTCGTCAGTATGACAATCATACAAAACGGGGCAAATTACTGCATACATAAATCAACAACAGTATTCAAATCTTCTGAGATTGCTACTTGAGGCTTTTCCCAATCTGGGCTAGGCTCAAGGGAGGGTGCAGATTGGGAAGAGCCAATTAGTTTTGCCATATTTCTTATTCTGTTTTCTTTAAGCAGAAAGCTGTGTATGATGTCATTTTGAAGTCAACCTTTTATAGTCATGATGTCATGATCTGATTTGCTGTTATTTTTCAAACATGTTAGCAGAAACTACTGTAGTTACCATAATGAGCCAGTATTGGACACATTGGGTGATATTTTGGACCGATTATAGACATTTGAGATTTGTTCATGAACTCAATGCTTTGCTTAAGGATTCTGAGCAAAGTCAAATAGATGGCAATCGTATTAGGTCATTTAGATTGAACATATGTTACAATTTGGCTAAATCTATGCCAAAGTGACCATCAACAATAAGGTAATAAATAGCTTTTCTTGTTATTGATCAATATGGCCAGATTCATATCACTGTGTTAACGTTGCAATTTTGTGTTTATTTTTCAGGGTAAGTCAGAACTTATTTTCCCTGTCTTGGTTTCATCCGTCTCTCAAGGCCAGAGAGATGTTCAACAATATATGTTATATATATATGTAATATAATAATAATAATATATGCCATTTAGCAGACGCTTTTATCCAAAGCGACTTACAGTCATGTGTGCATACATTCTACGTATGGGTGGTCCCGGGAATCGAACCCACTACCCTGGCGTTACACGTGCCATGCTCTACCAACTGAGCTACAGAACCACAACAATGGGCCCTGTGGATATTTCTCAGAAACATTTTAAAACAGAAATGTATTAAAACATACGTAACACTTTTGTCCATGTACTTAACTTTATTCGTGTAATCCAACCCAAATAATTGGACACCACTTTTTCCAATATATGATAAAACATGATGTATATTTTGTCTGCTGTTGAGAACATAACTGTGGGAACCCCTGTACCTGTTGCTGATGTGTCTGGGTTAGAGGTGCAATGGGATGTTCCACAAAATTTTGCTACACTGCAGAAGTCTGACGCAACCTTGAAATGTTTGTTTGACAAGGCCTTAGCTGGGGACAGTCAATCTTCATGTGGGGGATTTACACAGTAGACAACCACATACTCTACCTTGGGTCAGAGGCAGATAGCAGGAAGTTGGTGGTGCCATCTACCTGTAGACCACTTGTTCTCAACCTTGCACATACAGTTCCATGGGCAGGCCATCTAGGGCAACATAAGACCTATCTTAGGCTAGGCTCCCGTTTCTTTTGGCCCTCCATGTATACTGATGTACAAAAATACTGCAAATCATGCCCCACGTGCCAGAAAACCAGTGCTGTCCGTAGGTCTGAAAGGGCTCCCTCTATGTTCACTGCCTGTTATCTCTACCCCATTCAAGAGAATTGCAATGGACATTGTTGGACCCTTGGAGAAGAGTAGTGCAGGTTACAAGTATATATTGGTGATCTGTGACTATGCCACCCGGTTCCCAGAAGCCTTCCCACTCCGTTCCATAACCACTCCAAAATAATCAGTGCTCTTGTTCAGCTCTTCTCTCGTGTAGGAATCCCAGATGAAATCCTGACGGACCAAGGGACAAACTTCACCTCGCGACTGATGGTTCAACTCCACCGACAGCTGGGCATTAAAGGTTTGAGGACTACTCCCTACCATCCCCAAACTGATGGGCTCGTGGAGAGATTCAATCAAACGCTCAAGAACATGTTGAGGAAGTTTGTGGCTGACACTGGTAAAGACTGGGATAAGTGGTTACCCTTTCTGCTTTTTGCTTACAGGGAGGTGCCTCAGGCATCGACAGGTTTCTCGCCATTCGAACTCCTCTATGGATGGCCAGTGCAAGGACCATTGGACCTGCTGAAGAAGTGCTGGGAAGGTTCCCCAGTAGCTACCTCAGGACAGGGGATTGTCCAGTATGTCCTCCAGATGCGAGACAGGTTGGAACGGTACCGAGAGGAAGCTAGAGCAAACCTTCAGCAAGCCCAGAAGGCCCAGAAGAGAGGCTATGACCATCATGCTCGCCACAGAGAGTTTGAGCCAGGACAGAAAGTCCTGCTCCTCCTTCCCTCGTCTACCAGCAAGCTCCTTGCACAATGGCAAGGACCGTACCTAATCGGGAGGAAGATGGGCCCAGTGACCTACGAGGTGCTGCACCCGGACAAGGGTAAGAAGAAGCAAACCTACCATGTGAACCTTCTCAAGGCCTGGGAGGAGAGAGAGGAACTCTCCAAAGGAAAGTCCTTTCTGGTCCGCAGAGTAGAAGAGGATGAGTCGGATGGGGTCACAGAGGCATGGAAAGAACGAGCAGAAGTCATACTGGCTCACCTGGAAGAAGACAAGCAAGATGAGCTGAAGCAGCTGTTTGGCAAGTATCCGGCCCTCTTCAGTCAGAGACCAGGAAGAACCAAAGTCCTAGAACACGTCATTCGTTTGAAACCTGGCCAGAACCCTGTCCGCCAGCATCCTTACCGTGTGCCTGAGAGGCTGGTGGTAGCCCTCAAGGTAGAGGTCCACACCATGATAGAGATGGATGTTGTCGAGCCATCTTCAAGTGAATGGAGCAGCCCTATTGTCATTGTCCCAAAGAAGGATGGCTCTTTGCGCGTCTGCATGGACTTCCGTAAGGTGAATGCCATCTCCCAGTTTGATGCCTATCCCATGCCCCGCATTGACGACTTACTGGAGAGAATAGGTAGAGCTCATTACATCACCACATTGGATCTCTGCAAAGGGTACTGGCAGGTGCCCCTGGATGAACAATCCAAGGCCTACACTGCATTCCGGACGCCAATGGGCCTGTTCCAGTTCAAGGTCATGCCGTTTGGCCTTCATGGGGCCCCTGCGACTTTCCAGAGGCTGATGGACAAGGTCCTCCAGGACTGTGACGATTACTGTGCTGCTTACTTGGACGACGTGGTGATCTACAGCCACTCCTGGGAGGAGCACATACAGCATCTTAGCAGAGTCCTGGGGAAGATCCATGAAGCAGGCCTCACGCTTAACCTCCTGAAGTGTGAGTGGGCGAAACAGGAGACAAAGTACCTGGGTTACCAGCTGGGTAAGGGTGAAGTTCGGCCTCAGGTGGAGAAAGTGGAGTCCATCAGGAATAGCCCTCAACCCAGAACCAAGAAACAGGTGAAGTCCTTCCTAGGTCTGGCAGGGTGGTACCGGAGATTCATTCCACAGTTTTCGACCATCGCTGTCCTCTGACCAACCTCACTTCGAAGGGGGCCAGCAACCCTGTGAAGTGGACTGAGGAGTGTGAGGAAGCCTTCATGACACTGAAAAAACGACTGTGCTCATTCCCTGTTCTCCAGACCCCTGATTTTCAGAAGAGATTTCTCGTGCAGGTGGACGCTTCGGCTGTAGGAATTGGAGCTGTACTGGCCCAAGGGGAGCCAAGAGAAGAGCTTCCTGTGCTGTACCTGAGTCGGAAGCTGTTGCCCAGGGAAACCAGGTATTCTACAATCGAAAAGGAGTGCCTGGCTATAAAGTGGGCCCTAGATAGCCTCCGTTACTACCTTCTTGGGAGGGAATTTGACCTGCACACGGACCACAGAGCACTGACCTGGATCCAGACCATGAAGGACCGGAATTCTCGTGTGACCAGGTGGTATCTGGAGCTCCAGCCCTTCAGGTTCTGTGTCCGTCACAAGGCAGGAAAAGAGAACGTTACTGCGGACTACCTATCAAGGCTCCCGTACATGGTCGCTTCAGGAGAGGAGGAAGGTAATGTGACGTAGAAGTCCGTCACTGGCCGCGGGCAGCATTTGGTTCTTTAACGCACACACATATTCATCACTCCTCCCTGCGCCATTATAAGATAAGTTAACAATGTGGGTCGACACACAAATTAACTTCTGTCTTGGTGCATGCATTTTATACTTATCAATGTTGTGGATGAGCGCATTGTTTGTTTGTTCTGTTTCTCTCTCTCCATCTCTGTAGCTTCCGGGTATGCTGGAAAAGGACCCGAGCTCAGGGAATTGGGTTGGCTTTATAGTGCCTGTCCCAAATGGCTCATTAATGCACATGGGCATATTGAAAGATATTGTCAGTAGTGATGTAATGTTGTAAATGTTATGTTGTGATATTGTTTAAAACCGTGTTGCAATGTATATCCTTTAGTATGTTTAGTTCATGGAAAATGTATGTTTGTATTATTAATTGATTAATTAACCAGGGTTAATTGTTCTGAGGGGAGGGGCTAGCCCTACAAAAGGAGCCTCTCTTTCAGTCATAGAGAGGTTATTTTGGATTGAGCTGTGGATGGGGCAGCATTGTTTTTAAGCTGTCCCATAAGGTAGCGGTTGATGGCAGTACTGTTTTTTGTTCCGGAATTCACTTGTAAATAAACACCTTTGCACAGAAGAACTTTTGCGGTTCCGCCATCTTTTTATTTTGATAGAGGTTAGGTTATCCAGTTTAGCCTTCTGGCCTACTCTACGTGACACCATGACTGTAGTATCAGTGGAAAAAAACTAAATTGTGGGGGTGCCCATGTTGCTTGGGATCAGAAGTGCCCGGTGCGAGACAGACCGGTCGAGGTTACCAGGGTTCGAGTAGATGTTGTAGTAGTACATCTGCATTGAGGTGTCATATGCTAAGGCAGTGAAGAGAGTGGAAGGATGATGGGTCAAGAGTGAGTAGTATGCCTAGGCCAAAACAGAGTGATATACAAATTTGTGCTTGAAAAAAGGTTGGCTTCTTACCATTCATTGACATTGTTATCAACTCTAATGCAGAAATGGAACGTAAATCACAAAGTTACACGGTGTGTTGAATGAAAGAGTCCTGTCCTCCCAGGCTGTCGACATGGTGTAGGATCAGTTAGGGTCAAGTAGTGGGATCGGGTGGTGATTTTTATTTTGTATGAAATAGTGGAATGTAGGTCACTGGCGTACCGGACACCCCCGCAAGGAGGGAGGAGCCCATGAGCTCTGGGGGCCCATGCACCTGTCATCGATGTCTATTTTCTCCATTAACAAGTCATTTTGACGGTAATCCTCAAACTCATTCAATAAAACGTTTTAATTACCATATGTACTAGGAAGCTAAGTGTTTGTTCTTTCTTTGGGATGGATGTGGGAGGGGTCTCAAATGGTCGAGGGACAGCTATTGGGTAACTGTGGGGGAATCTTGGAGGGTTCGGGTTCACGTTTTTTTTGGCCTGGTGATAGATTTGTCAACGTGCCATTGAGTAGGGCATTGACCCTGGCTGCTTCTGTGTGGGAGAACTTGCACAATTGGTGGCTGACTAAATACTTTTTTGCCCCACTGTACATATCTACCTCAATTACCTCATACCCCTGCACAACGACTCAGTACTGGTACGCCTTGTATATAGCAGAGTTATCCGTCTCATTGTGTATTTATTATTACTTTTATTATTACTCGTTTGACTTTTCTATTATTTCTCTATTTTCTATTTTCTTTCTCTCTGCATTGTTGGGAAAGGACCTGTAAGCATTTCACTGTTAGTCCAAATAAATCAAATCACCTTACAGTGTAACAGGAGCTTACAGTGAAATGCTTACTTGCGAGCCCTTAACCAACAATGCAGTTTAAGGAAAATACCCCCCCCCCAAAAAAAAGAAAGTAACAAATAATTAAAGATTAGCAGTAAAATAATAATAGCAAGGCTATATACAGGGGGTACCGGTACAGAGTCAATGTGCAGTGGCACTGGTTAGTCGAGGTAATTGAGGTAATATATACATGTGGGTAGAGTGGGGGGAAATGCAAGTAGTCTGGGTAATCATTTGATTAGATGTTCTGGAGTCTTATGGCTTGGGGGTAGAAGCTGTTTAGAAGCCTCTTGGACCTAGACTTGGCGCTCCAGTACCACTTGCCGTGCCTGTTGCTTACGAATTATGTGACAATACAATTTTATTTTATCAGACTACATCACACTGCTCAATGTCTGACAAGATTTTTGAAACTCTGAAGGTTTTTAAATGGAAAATGGCTTCTTGTTCTCTTTCATGAGACACCAATGTGAAGTATAAGCCATATTTTTTATTAAAAAGCTAAATGAGGCCTTTACATGTTAAGTAGTTTGTTATTTCAAATGAATGAATGAGTACATTCACAACTATTTTAAAATACATCCAAATAATTCAAATATTCATTTGAAAATACTATCTTTCAAATACTTCCAACAATATGTATTTGAAGTAATTGTAAATACATGCCAATACTTTCTAAATGGCATTAAGAAATAGATTCCAATAGGGCCCCACAGTGGAGGTGTCATAATACCCATAAAACTGCGTTCAAACAGGGAAATGGTTCCAATCATTTTTCCTCCATTCATTTTTTCCCATAGTAAATTTTAGAAACACTGAAAATAAGGGCTGTGTTTCCTGTAGGCCTACCCTGGCGTGACGTTTTGATAACCAAGGGCTGTGTTTCCTGTAGGCTTACCCTGGCGTGACGTTTTGATAACCAAGGGCTGTTTTCCTGATAACCAAGGGCTGTGTTTCCTGTACGTTTTGATAACCAAGGGCTGTGTTTCCTGTACTTACCCTGGCGTGACGTTTTGATAACCAAGGGCTGTGTTTCCTGTAGGCTTACCCTGGCGTGACGTTTTGATAACCGTGTAAATCTCTCACCGGACAAGGTGACTAGAAGTCTAATCATGCAACGCAACACTCAAGGTCACACCGACAAGTCCATTCATAGACATAGTTGCCACCATAATTAAGTGGGAATACGCAAGAGGTCGACAATGAAAAGTATCAAGTCAAAGAGCACAATAAAAGTTGAAAAACAAAAAATAAAACACTCAGTGAGTCAAAAAGCTCAAAGGTCTTAATAATTCGGTAATATCCCGATGATTTAAATAATGTCCCCCCTTCTTTCAGTAACTATTAACAGTTGAACTATTACGAGATTAAGGCATTCACAAAATATGTGGTCATTGTTACTCCAACACTCCGTTCTATAACACTTTTCTGCAGTGATAAAGAAGCGCATAATGTTTTCCTTCCAAATTCCCTCAGTCAATGAGCTTGTTGATTTCCATTGTGATTGGCGCAAGGTTTCCCACTCCACAAAAATGACCATGATACCCTCCCATTCCCATTTGTCCTTTTAGTATAGTGTATTTTTAGATGTGGACTTTAAGAAGCCATTGTATAGTCTGGATAATTGTTCTGCATGTTTCTGACATGCAGATATTAATATTGTACTATAGTCTCCGAATCATCCTCCTTTATGACTTAATTAAAGGGGTGACATATTTTTGAGATACTGTATCTATGGAAATCTTGACCTTTTAATCTTTGTCTGTCTTAGTACTTGGAAGCTTTGGAGTGCCCCCCTTGTGTACAAAAGTACAGCAGGCTGAGAGAATGGGATTGATTCTTGATAGGTCACTCCTTTAGATGGAAAACCAAGCACAGATTTGGGTATGAAATCATTTTTGATAATTTGATCAATTATCCAAAAGACATTTGGCTCAATCAAGCTATGACTTATTGACTCATTTTGAGCAACATTGTGTTTTTCTTAATCTCATAGGAAATAAATCCTGGGGAGGGAAAAGTTTGCGCATACATGTATTAGACAAGTCTGTTGGGGACCCAGGTTGCTGCTTCCCTATTTGGCCACTAGATGGAGCCAATGAACTACCACATGAGTATGCCTCCAGCACCAGCCCCTTCTGCTATGTATAAAAATTTGTGTAATACTTTTTTGACAGCAACAAAACAATCTGTTGTTGGGAATTGTGTCTGTGCATGACTCCATGTATTTGTGCATTTGCGAGGGACTGTAGATGTTTATTTCTTAATGCACATTTGAGACACAATAACAGTGACCTAAATTGTTTTGAAGACATGGGTATATTTACAATGATTATGTTGAGAATTGTCATTGTGAACATCATAGGCATTTTATACAACTTTTTGTTAATGACAATTTCACTCTCACTGTGAATGCTAAACATACTCATCACAAATATGGTATTTCCTACTTAGAAAGTATTTCAAAGAATATACAAGTTTATTGATATGCTCCTGACAAAGAAATTGATACAAATAATATCCATAACATAGAGATGGATAGAGGGTACACTTGCCAAAAAAGCGGCAGAGCTTTACACGTTTTCAGACTATACACAATCCAGCACAGTATGGACCTTTTCTGTTTGTTTACAAACTGCTAATAAACTTTAAAATGGAGATAGTCCACAATGGCGCTGCCCATGCTGTCACAAAATCCATCATTGCAAAGAAAATAGGTGTCTTCTCTTTCCCATCTCTCTGCTTTCTAAACTAATGCAAAAAAAACCCACAAAAACAACATGGCTGAATTGACAGAACATTATAGACCACTGCAAATGCATTAGACCAGTACAGGACCAATGTTGTCATGGTTAGCTCTTTCCAATCCCTGGCATCGTGAAACACAAAACCCCAACCAGACTGTGAATGTCCATCCAGCAATAATTGAGAAGTCACTAGGAAAAATGAGAAGGTCTTTGGACCAGCCAAAGAAGAGTCTCATCATAACCGACGCTTCTAGCAATGTACCCAAGAGGTCTTTGTCGACATTCCCCCAGCTCTCAGAAAGGGACCTCTTCCTTCCCCATGTCACTGCCTCAGCCTCAGCAATGGTCGGATAATCAAAGAAGATAAAAGTCTAATGCAAGAGTGGGCAACCGGGAGGGAAAAAACATTACAACCTCTGCATCATGGAATAGAGAGCATGTATGCAAACAAGTTTGTACAGACCTCAATTATTATGAGGGACTTCTGGTCGCAAGTGAAAGGTTGTACTATGAGCGTGCCTTCAAAGCGAGAGTGCTTGTGTGGTGTCCGTGTCGGACATAACTGAGGAGCGCCCGGGGCCTCCCTGGATCTTGCGGAGTTTCCCCTTGGCCGGCCAGCAGTGGTAGATGCGGAGAAGCTTGAGGATGTCTCTGCGGAAGCGTACGCCCACAAACACATACAGGAAGGGATTGAGGCAGGCGTGCGTGTAGGCCAGGCTCTTCAGCACTTGGCCGACCACATTGAACCGCTTTGCCGCACTGCAGTCTGTCTCAGTGCTGTTGGCCGCCTGGGTGGCTTCCATCACCAGCACGCTGTTGTACGGCAACTGGGAGAGGACAAACACAGCCACCACCACCAGGATCACGCGCAACGCCTTGTGTTTCTGGAAGCTGCGGGTTTTGAGCAGGGTGCGGATGATGCCGGAGTAGCAGAACACCATCACCAGGAGGGGCAGGCAGAAGCCCATGCAGATCTGAAGCCCCAGGACCAGGATCTTGGTGCGGTTGTCCTGGTTACTCCAGTAGACCATGGTGCAGTAGCCCCGGCCCTCCAGCTTCTTGACGTTGGCGAACATGAACTCGGGCAGGGCCAACAACACGGCCAGTAGCCAGACGCAGGCGCACACCAACTTGCTGCAGGTCAGGCGCTGTCTCTTGGAGTTCTGGGCCATGGTGGTCTGGACGATGACCACGTAGCGATCAACGCTGATGCAGGTGAGCAGCAGCATGCTGCTGAAGAAGTTGATCTTGTAGAGGGCCGAGGTGACCTTGCAGAGACCCGAGCTGAAGTTCCATCCCTGGGTGGCCTCCACGGCCCAGAGGGGCAGAGTGCCCAGGAAGAAGAGGTCGGCCACAGCTAGGTTCAACAGGTAGACGTCGGTCATGGTCTTGAGACGCTGGCGGAAGTGCAGGTAGATCCAAACCACGGTCAGGTTGCCCAGGCCGCCCAGGATGATGATGGTCCAGTAGAGAGGCGGTTCGTACAGGCCTCGGAACGCCCTGACGGGAGATTTGTCGCACATAAAGTCTTCCAGATCGTCCTCACCAGCCGTGGGGGTGACGCTGGAGTCATAGTCATACACCTGTGAATGAGACAGGAAAGCATACTGTAGCTTGTTGGACATGTGGACCAATTGTGCAAGTAAATGATACGAGCTGAAAACACAGTATAGACCAGGGGTCTCCAATATTTTATTTCATAAGAGCGACAAAAAAAAAATTGTATGTAATTGATCACTTGAAACAGTTGTGAATTTAAATAATACAAATTTGATGTAAAAAAAAAAAAAAAAAAAAAAAAAAAAAGCTTTTTCATACAAATATAACACACACAATCTTTTACATAGTAGTAACAAATATATAAGTTGTTTACCTCTGAAGCCATTGGTGCCATCACCAAGTCACCTATAATTGGCATCTGAAAAGAGCAGGAAGAGCAAAACAACAGTCGTCAGGAAAATAATGCACAGCTCTTCGTCATGGTGTAATATTGGCAGGCCTATATAGTAATGTATGCTCCATTTCTCACAGTCTCCTGCTTGTCGATAGTCAATGCTTCACAAGTTCTATATTTTCTCTAGACTTGCATATCATTGCAAAGAACACATCCTCCTTGTTTTATCTTGTCACTTTGCAGTCAATCTGACGGAAACGTCACAAAACAATGGACATTTAGAAATGTCCTCGCTTAGCGTTTTGATTGCACATCATTTAGAAATAAGTGAAGGACGGTGAAGTATCTAAATATCAAACACACATCCTGTCTGTGGCTAATCTATTTCTGAGCATGATGTAAAGAAACAAAGTCAGACAGAAATACTACAACACCATTAAAGTGCTTACTTTATAGTAATACGTGGCGTTATTGATAGAACACAACATGAGACCAGCTTTTCAGACAATTTGACTTACTGTCGTTCTCTGCTATTGTGAGTGAGATGTCAATCAGGCGCTTGAATTCAAAATGCTTGTTGGTCGCTTCCTTATCGCTAAGTTGCTTTAGGGAACTGTCTGGTAACAGTCTGTTGTTCTGCAGAGGCTTTTGAAGAATTTAGTTGAACCACAAGTGACGTGCGTGAAATCAGTATGCAAAACAGAGTGATATTCTATCGTATTCATTTGGGTGTTTTGCCCCTCTTGCCAGTGCAAACCTGCAGCATGCATAAAGACTTTTTTTAAACTTCTCAGGGATATTAGTCATTTATGAAGTTGTGAATGTACCTGTCCTGTATACAATGGATGAGTCAAAGGAAATTACTTTTTCTATTCTCAGCAGAATTGTCTTCCAAGACACGTTTGTTCACATACCGATTTACAGTAAATTGTTCCGTACTTATATTTCGATTTTGGTTCAGAGATTTCGCTTTTGAAATCTCCAATGTGTTTTAGACTTCTTGACTGTAGATTAAGCATATGCATTATGATTTTTGCTGAGGGTACCATTTCCTAATATTACTGTAATTGATTGAGGAGATGGTCCACTAACCTGGTGTCGCGGGGGCTGAATCGGTCCCTGATTAGAGGGAAGGATGAAAACCAACACTGTAACATAAGGCTGCAACAGAAACCTATTGTTCTATTGCTTAAATCCTAATTATATACAGTATGTTATTATATATTATATTCATGTAGACTTTAGTCTGTCTCCACTTGTCAAACGTCGGCTTGGTAAGTAGAGGCGCCGGGTTGACACTGGAGCAGATAAGTAAGGTGATACACTCAAAACAAATGAAGTTAAAAACAGCTCAAAGTGTTATTGTACCTCTGCATTACACCCACTGTTCAAGAGTGACACAGTGTCATATGAAGATTGAGTCATAAGCAATCAGATGAACTGAAGACAAGACAACATTTGCATTGTATGCATGGTCCAAAACCGTTATGACATGTGGTTTTGAAAACGTTTCAAATGTTGTAATGTAGATAAAAAATTAAAAAATTAAATGTAATGTAAAATGTAGATAGATGGGGTTTACACTCTTAGAAAAAAGGGTTCCAAAATGTTTTTGGTTCCATGTGGAAAGGTTCTACATCAAATCAAATATGTCACTTTTTTATTTGATTTTATTTGATTTATTTACCTATATTTAACTAGGCAAGTGAGTTAAGAACAAATTCTTATTTTCAATGACGGCCTAGGGACAGTGGGTTAACTGCCTGTTCAGGGGCAGAACAACAGATTTGTACCTTGTCAGCTCGGGGGTTTGAACTTGCAACCTTCCGGTTACTAGTCCAACGCCCTAACCACTAGGCTACCCTGTGCCAAATACAACCTTACTGTGAAATGCTGAATACAACAGGTATAGACCCTACCATGAAATGCTTACTTACAAGCCCTTAACCAACAGTGAAGATTTTAGAAAATAGAGTTAAAGAACATTTATACAATTTTTACTAAATTATCTAAAGTTTAAAAAAAGAAAAGAGGTAATATACAGGGAGGATCGCTACCGAGTCTATGTGCGGGCACAGATTAGTCAAGGTCATTTGTAAATGACTATGCATAGATACAGTGCCTTGTGAAAGTATGGGATGGTTAAAAAATAAACATATCCAGGTGTTAGAATGGCCAAGTCAAAGTCCCGACCTGAATCCAATCGAGAATCTGTGGAAAGAACTGAAAACTGCCGTTCACAAATGCTCTCCATCCAACCTCACTGAGCTCGAGCTGTTTTGCAAGGAGGAATGGGGAAAAAATGTCAGTCTCTCGATGTGCAAAACTGATAGAGACATACCCCAAGCGACTTACAGCTGTAATCGCAGCAAAAGGTGGCGCTACAAAGTATTAACTTAAAGGGGGCTGAATAATTTTGCACGCCCAATTTTTCAGTTTTTGATTTGTTAAAAAAGTTTGAAATATCCAATAAATGTGGTTCCACTTCATGATTGTGTCCCACTTGTTGTTGATTCTTCACAAAAAAATACAGTTTTATATCTTTATGTTTGAAGCCTGAAATGTGGCAAAAGGTCGCAAAGTTCAAGGGGGCCGAATACTTTCGCAAGGCACTGTAATAACAGTGAGTAACAGCAGTTTTTTTTAAAGGGCGGGGGGACAATGCGGGGGGACAGTGGTATATTCCTCAATGCCATTGGATGAATCCCAGAACATATTCCAGTTTGTGCTACCAAAACAGTCCTGTAGTGTAGCATCATCTGATGCGGACACCAGTGAGAGAGTCACTGGTACTTCCTGCTGTAGTTTTAGCTTATAAGCAGGATTCAGGAGGATAGAATTATGGTCAGATTTGCCAAATGGAGGGCGAGGAAGAGCTTGGTATGCATCTCTGTGTGGAGTAAAGGTGGTCTAGAGTTTTTTTCCCCCTCTGGTTGTACATGTGACATAAATCCTATAACATGATGGTAGAAATTAGATCAAAAGGATTTCAGTTTGCCTGCATTAAAGTCCCAGGCCACTAGGAGCGCTGCTTCTGGATGAGCATTTTCTTGTTTGCTTATGACCTTATACAGCTTGAGTGCAGTCTTAGTGTCAGCATCAGTTTGTGGTGGTAAATAGATGGCTACGAAAAATATAGATAAACTCTCTTGGTAGATAGTGTGGTCTACATCTTATCATGAGGTACTCAGGCAAGCAATACCTCAAACTTACCTTAATATTAGATATTGAGCACCAGCTATTATTGACAAATAGAGACACACCCCCAACCCTCGTCTTACCAGACGTAGCTGTTCCTTCCTGCGATGCACGGAAAACCCAGCCAACTGTATATTATCCATGTTGTCATTCAGCCACGACTCGGTGAAGCATGAGATATTACAGTTTTAATGTCCCGTTGGTAGGATAGTCTCGAACGGAGCTCATCCAGTTTATTCTCCAGCGATTGCGCATTGGCCAGTAGAACGGATGGCAGAGGCGGGTTACCCACTCGCCGACTAATTCCCACAAGGCAACCTGATCTGCGCCTTCTGTATCTCCTTCTTTTCTTCAAGCAAATGATGGGGATTTGGGCCTTGTCCGGGAGCAACATTATATCCTTTGCGTCAGACTCATTAAAGAAAAAAATCTTCATCCAGTTCGGGGTGAGTAATCGCTGTTCGGATATCCAGAAATTATTTTGGGTCATATTAGCATCAACATTATGTACAAAATGTTACAAACAATGTGGGGGAAAACACACACAAAATAGCACAATTGGTTAGGAGCCAGTAAAACAAACAGCAGCCATCCCCTCCAGTGCCATTCTACACGGAACCCAAAATGGTTCTTCAAAAGGGTTCTCCTATGGGGACAGCCGAATAACCCATTTAGGTTGTAGATAGGAGGTTCTAAGAGTTCAGGTTATTTTAGGTTCTAAAAGTGTATGAACAGTAATTTCAAAATGTCTGGTCTCGTAATAACATCCCATCCCTGGATGCCCCCGGCAGAATATGGAAAGTCGAACACTTTCATGCTTGCCTTGACTCGACTTTTAGGCCGCTGTACTGTGTTAATTAACAACTAGTGATATTTCACCTGTCATATCAAGTGCATCTGCACATCATTTGAGAGAAGACATATTGAGAAACACAAACGTGGGCGGGAAAAGCACTATAACTGAATAATTAGACAGAAGTGTGTGTGTGTCACTGTAATAAGATACATTTTAAAACTTTGCTTGAACTCTTCATCATAAGGGACTGCTTATAATGATAATAAAGCCTATAACCACTGTAATGACACAAATCAGTGTTTGGGGGGGGGTGAGAAGCCAGACTGAGGCAGACTGTGTCCCTCTGTCCTCTCTGGAGGGGTTAGTGTGAGGGTTCTAACCTGCTCCCTTTTAGGAAGAATGTCCTGGAAACATAACCTTCTAGATCCTTTGACCAGGACACACACATCTCAACCTCCACAAATGTGAGTGTGTCTGTGTGTGGTTGCATGTGTATGTCAGTTGTTTAAGTCTATGCTGTGTGGTTTATGTGCGGTCTATCTGTAGTCAAGAGGAGCTGGGGTGCAGACAGCAGAGTGGAGTGGAGGCGTTTAGGGTGAAGAGGACGGTGTACTCAGTGGAGGACACCCCAGCCACGGCGACTTCCTACCTGATGGTTAAGAGGACATCACTTCTACTTATACACTCAATCAAATTAATAAGGCCTCTTTTACACCAGCAGTAGTCACAACGTGCTTTTACAGTAACCAGAGAAACCAGGGACATACAGGGCACCACTACTCCTGCCATCTCTTTCTCCCTGTGTGATGTCATATCCTGTTCCTGTTTAGGCACCTTGCCAGCCGAGTGCAGGTGGGCTCCCCCATCAACATGAGGCTCTTGTTGCTCCGGCACCCAAACAAACACAGATACACACACACACTTTTAGGATTGTTCCCCTATTTACATGTTTGTGTGGGATGATATGTCAGTGTATGAGAAGAAGTGTCTGGTGTGGGAGGAGGACATGCAGATGTACTAGTTCCTGGACAGAAAGGTGACATATTAGTATTACCCTACACTCTACCCATTACCACCTACTCTCACCCTAGCCCCCTTACTCTTAAACCAATAACCCCCAAGTTTCCAACATGACCTGACAGGAGGAGTTGAAGGCGGAGCAGGCCTCATACCTGCGGCAGCACCCGGAGCCCCACGCCATCATGGCTGACATTTTGCTGTTCCTGTTACTACGAAAACCGAGCAACATGTTCATGTTCACTGCCGAAGTCGTTGCCTCTCCTTGTTCGGGCGGTGCTCGGCGTTCGACGTCACCGGTCTTCTAGCCATCATTGATCCTTTTTTCATTTTCCATTGGTTTTGTCTTGTCTTCCCACACAACTGTTTTCTATCCCATTCATTACCTGTTGTGTATTTAACCCTCTGTTTCCCCTCATGTCTTTGTCAGAGATTGTTTTGTTGTCAGTGTAGTGTGATTGTTTGTATAGGTGCGCGTTGGGTCTTCGTACCCATGTTTGTTTGTTTATGTACATTTATTGTTATGGAGCATACTCGTTGGACTTTATTAAAAGAGTCCATTTTACACTCCATTTGACTTCCCTGCCACCGAATTACACCTATGCATGACATCACCCGAGAGTACTTCCCCTTCGCCTCCCCTTGACCCCCAGGGGACACCTTCAACTAGTATGTACCTTATCCAATATGAATGTTTTTATGTATGTATGTTTTGTATTTTATTTTGTGATACAAACAAAAACAGTAGACAGTAAAAACAGTTACACTAACAAATCCCAGTCAACTCTGTTGATATGGCTCACAAGAGTTACAGTTAAAGTCGGAAGTTTTTACATACACCTAGACAACTACATTTAAACTCAGGTTTTCACAATTCCTGACATTTAATCCAAGTAAAAATTCCCCGTCTTAGGTTAGTTAGGATCACCACTTTATTTTAAAACCTCTCGGGGATAGGTGGGATGCAATGCGAGAAAATGCAGAGCGCCAAATTCAAATAAAATACTATAACAATGTCATTAAATGTAATGTAAGATGCCAAATTAAAGCTACACCCGTGAATCCAGCCAACATGTCAGATTTCTAAAAGTTTTTTTTGGCGAAAGCATAAGATGCTATTATCTGATGATAGCACAAAAGTAAACAAAGAGAGAAGCATATTTCAACCCTGCAGGTGCTACACAAAACACAGAAATAAAAATATAATTCATGCCTTACCTTTGATGAGCTTCTTTTGTTGGCACTCCAATATGTCCCATAAACATCACAAATGGTCCTTTTGTTCGATTAATTCAGTCCATATATATCCAAAATGTCAATTTAATTGGTGCGTTTGATCCAGAAAAACACCGCTTCCAACTTGCGCAACGTCACTACAAAATATCTCAAAAGTTGCCTGTAAACTTTGCCAAAACATTTCAAACTACTTTTGTAATCCAACTTTAGGTATATTTAAACATTAATAATTGATCAAATTGAAGACGGGTTTCTGACGCAACTTTTCTGGTCATGCGCCTCTCTCAAACAGTCCACTTCAAGTGACTCTCATTCAAGATGTCCGTACTTCTTCATTACACAAAGGAAAAACCTCAACCATTTTCTAAAGATTGGTGACATCCAGTGGAAGCTGTAGAAACTGCAAACAAGTCCCTTAAAAATCTGGTTTCCCAATGAAATCTCATTGAAAAGACAGACCCCTCAAAAATATATATCTGAATGGTTTGTCCTCTGGTTTTTGCTTGCTACATAAGTTCTGTTATACTCACATACATGATTCAAACAGTTTTAGATACTTCAGAGTGTTTTCTATCCAAATATAATAATAATATGCATATCTTATATTCTGGGGATAAGTAGCAGGCAGTTGAATTTGGACACGCTATTTATCCAAAAGTGAAAATGCTGCCCCCTATCCCGAAGATGTTTTAAGAATGTGAAATGTCAGAATAATAGTTAGATTTTATTTCTTTCATCACATTCCCAGTTCTTTAACCTGTCTCTCCCCTTCATCTACACGGATTGAAGTGGATTTAACAAGTGACATCAATAAGGGATCATCACTTTTACCTGGATTGCAACTGGATCCTAGACCTCCTGACGGGACGTCCCTAGGTGGTAAGGGTAGGCAGCAACACATCTGCCACGCTGATCCTCAACACTGGGGCCCCAAAAAAGTTATATAGCTGCACCATCGAGAGCATCCTGACCAGTTGTATCACTGCCTCGGCATCTGACCATAAGGCGCTACAGAGGGTAGTGCGTACGGCCCAGTCCATCACTGGGTCTAAGCTTCCTGCCATCTTGGACCTATATACTAGACGGTGTCAGAGGAAGGCCACAAAAATAGTCAAAAACAGTCACCCAAGTCTCTCTGCTACCGCACGACAAGTCCAAAAGGCTCCTTAACAGCTTCTACCCCCAAGCTATACAAGTGCTTAACAATTAATCAAATGGCAACCCAGACAATGTACATTGACCCCCCCCTTGTTTTTACACTGCTGCTGCTCGCTGTTTATTATCTATGCGTATTCTCTTTACCCCTACCTACATGTACAAATGACCTCGACTAACCTGTACCCCTGCACGTTGACTCGATGCCAGTACCCCTCTGTATATAGCCTTGTTATTATTATTTTATTGTGTTACTTATTTGATTTTTTACTTAATTAAATAAATAGAGTCAAGAAAATATTTAACTGCATTGTTGGTTAAGGGCTGGTAAGTAAGCATTTCACAGTTAGGTCTACACCTAACATTTGATTTGATTTGATTCGCCTGGTCATGGGGCGGCAGCGTAGCCTAGTGGTTAGAGCGTTGGACTAGTAACTGGAAGGTTGCGAGTTCAAACCCCCGAGCTGACAAGGTACAAATCTGTCGTTCTGCCCCTGAACAGACCCACTGTTCCCAGGCCGTCATTGAAAATAAGAATGTGTTCTTAACTGACTTGCCTGGTTAAATAAAGTTAAAATTCCAGGAAATGGTCCTTAATGTTTTTTTTTTTTTTTAGTTCAAAGATTTATGGGTGAAATTATCATTATTACACTAGTTGGAAGTTATTCATTTCAGAAGATATTTCTAATGGAGAAAAATATATACACAATAACATTAAAAAATTCATCTTGAATATGCAGGTTAATATTTTTATTTTCTGTTGTACATCAAGAGAATTCAGGTGTATCTTAATGAAACGTTTGGTAGATCTCTATGGAATCCTCTTTATCTATGACTGAACCGGTGTTACGGGTGTGTGGAGACCACGCTTCATGAGTTATGACGACTGGACTGATAAGGAAAATGTGTTTGTGTAACGGATGTGAAACGGCTAGCTTAGTTAGCGGTGCGCGCTAAATAGCGTTTCAATCGGTTACGTCACTTGCTCTGAGACCTTGAAGTAGTAGTTCCCCTTGCTCTGCAAGGGCCGCGGCTTTTGTGGAGCGATGGGTAACGATGCTTCGTGGGTGACTGTTGTTGATGTGTGCAGAAGGTCCCTGGTTCGCGCCCGGGTATGGGCGAGGGACGGTTTAAAATTATACTGTTACATTTGAACCAACTGACATTGTGTTGATAAACGTCAATACTTGGTGGTATGAGCACTGGGGCCTGTTCAGAGGGATGCAACGTCAATAAATGTTCACATTAGAAATGTAACATAGATATGTGTAGAACAGAAATGGGAATATCTGTCATGTAGAATAGGGAATCGAGTTGCCTCTATTAATTTAATTTCTGTGCAAGTTTTCCCGAAAGCTTCATAACACCAAGATCATTTTACAACCATCGCCTACAATGGACTTGTAAAACGAATAGTTTAACGCTATACTGGGAAACTCACCCCTGAACGTTTCACCTCCCTGAAAACACCCCAGGAGACGAGGAAATGTGTGAAGCACCCATGTAGGCTTAGTGAGGATTCTCCCAGGTCTAACAGTTTTCCTTAATCTGACACCAATTAAATAGCTTTGACCTTTTTGTAGCTGACCTTAGACCTACTGAACGTCCTCTCACTGTCAAATTAGTTTATTTACAGCAATCTGTAAATATTTGTACGAACATAAGATTCAACAACTGAGACATAAACTAAACAAGTTCCACAGACATGTGACTAACAGAAATGGAATAATGTGTCCCTGAACAAAGGGGAGGGGGGTCAAAAAGTAACGGTCAATACAGCTGGTGGCCCCACCAGATACTAAGTATTGCAGTGCATCTCCTCCACATGGACTGCACCAGTTCTTGCTGTGAGATGTTACCCCACTCTTCCACCAAGGCACCTGCTAGTTCCCGTACATTTCTGGGGAGGAAATGGCCCTAGCCCTCACCCTCCGATACAACAGGTCCCAGACGTGCTCAATGGGATTGAGATCCGGGCTCTTCGCTGGCCATGGCAGAACACTGACATCCCTGTCTTGTGTGTCAGGAAATCACACACAGAACTAGTAGTATGGCTGGTTGCATTGTCATGCTTGAGGGTCATGTCAAGATTTTTGTATATTTTTATTTCACCTTTATTTAACCAGGTAAGCTAGTTGAGAACAAGTTCTCATTTACAACTGCGACCTGGCCAAGATAAAGCATAGCAGTGTGAACAGACAACACAGAGTTACACATGGAGTAAACAATTAACAAGTCAATAACACAGTAGAAAAAATAGAAAAAAGGGGCAGTCTATATACAATGTGTGCAAAAGGCATGAGGAGGTAGGCAAATAATACAATTTTGCAGATTAACACTGGAGTGATAAATGATCAGATGGTCATGTACAGGTATAGATACTGGTGTGCAAAAGAGCAGAAAAGTAAATAAATATAAACAGTATGGGGATAAGGTAGGTAAATTGAGCCTGCAGGAAGGGTACCACATGAGGGAGGAAGATGTCTTTCCTGTAACGCACAGCGTTGAGATTGCCTGCAATGACAACAAGCTCAGTCCGATGATGCTGTGACACACCGCCCCAGACCATGACAGACCCTCCTCCTCGGTGTTCGACGATCAACGCGAATCAGACCATCACCCCTGGCGAGACAAAACTGAGACTCATCAGTGAAGAGCACTTTTTGCCAGTTCTGTCTGGTCCAGCAACAGTGGGTTTGTGCCCATAGGCGATGTTGTTGCCTGTGATGTCTGGTGAGGACCCACCTTACAACAGGCCTACAAGCCCTCAGTCCAGCCTCTCTCAGCCTATTGCGGACAGTCTGAGCACTGATGAAAGGATTGTGCGTTCCTGGTGTAACTCAGGCAAATGTTGTACCTGTCCCGTAGGTGATGTTCAAATGTACCGATCCTGTGCAGGTGTTGTTACACGTGGTCTGGCTCTGCGAGGACAATCAGCTGTCCGTCCTGTCTCCCTGTAGCACTGCCTTAGGCGTCTCACAGTACAGACATTGCAATTTATTGCCCTGGCCACATCTGCAGTTGTCATGCCTCCTTGCAGTATGCCTAAGGCATGCCTAAGGCACGTTCACGCAGATGAGCGGGGACCCTGGGCATCTTTCTTTGTGTTTTTCAGAGTCAGTAGAAAGGCCTCTTTAGTGTCCTACGTTTTTGTAACTGTGACCTTAATTCCCTACCTTCTGTAAGCTGTTAGTGTCTTAACGACCGTTCCACAGGTGCATGTTCATTAATTATTTATGGTTCATTGAACAAGCATGGGAAGCATGACCGTCATCTTGAACTTCTTCCATTTTCTAATAATAGCGCCAACAGTTATTGCCTTCTCACCAAGCTGCTTGCCTATTGTTCTGTAGCCCTTCCCAGCCTTGTGCAGGTCGACAATTTTATCCCTGATGTCCTTACACAGGTCCCTGGTCTTGGCCATTGTGAAGAGGTTGGAGTCTGTTTGATTGAGTGTGTGGACAGGTGTCTTTTATACAGGTTACGAGTTCAAACAGGTGCAGTTAATACAGGTAATGAGTGGAGAACAGGAGGGCTTCTTAAAGAAAAACTAACAGGTCTGTGAGAGATGGAATTCTTACTGGTTGGTAGGTGATCAAATACTTATGTCAGGAACTAAAATGCTAATTATTTACTTAAAAATCATAGTGTGATTTTCTGGAATTTTGTTTTAGATTCTGTCTCTCACAGTTCAAGTGTACCTATGATAAAACATTACAACCTCTACATGCTTTGTAAGTAGGAAAACCTGCAAAAATTGGCAGTGTATCAAATACTTGTTCTCCCCACTGTATCTACTGTGTATTGAGGGACGTGGAAGGGCGAAAAAGCAGCTAACAATGCACTTAGCTTTTCTGATTTTCAAATACAACTTTAATAATGAAGGTTTTGGGAAACCGGGCCCTGTGGTGCTGAGAGAACACCCCTTTTTAAAGAGTGCAGCACAACTGTTAGACACAGCAGTTAGCAATCAACTCAATTAGGACCAATTCCATTTCAAACATGAAACTCATTCTAATTCTTACACAACTCCACAGCAGCCTTTTCCACACTGCTACACATGCAGCAAAACAGACATTTATTTCTGGCAACAAGTAAGATTGTAAACCCCACACAGATTGTAATTCAGAAAGTTTGAATTAACAGAAACAAATATATACATTTTCAATCTGTTTAATTTGTACAAACTCTACTGGTGCTGCCATTGGTGCTCCCACTGTAGTTTTTTAAAACCCACCACTCTTACACGCCATTGCGTTAAAATCGGGTTATTCCGTTACAAGGGCTTCACCTTTAGACCAACTTTAGACCTCAATCATAGACAACATTTTGGAACATAAATAGACAGACGTCTGTGTGGTATGAGAATTGCAGATTGTGTGACGCACGATGGTAATGTGGGTTACTACTTCCCTATTTTTTGTGTCTAAGGCCTGACCGCATGGAGATATCATTTTACAATAATAATTGTAAATTATTATAATAATATTATTCATTTTAATCTAAGAGTATAGCTTACAAATGTGTACCGTGATCCGTGAACAAAACACAACGAACACAAAACACCTCGACTTGTATTTGTAAAACATTTTCATAAATCCAACATTTCTAAATATGGATAAAGATAAAGAGTAAATGATCTCTCGTTTTCAAACAAACATCACAAAGATAAAAACAAAAGCACTGAAACATCTTTCCAAAGCTATAAATAAAAGCTGTGTGCGATGTGTTGGTCACCAATCATTTCAACACAACACTTTCGCATTAGAACCAGTCAAATCTGCATTTGCAAGTCAAATGATGTCTGTGGATTAGTTTTCATTTGTTAACAAAACTAATAATTCCACATGGGCTTCTCTCAGTTGGATATCTCCATAGAGCTCACCAGAAATTAGCTACCTCTCGTTCATTCAGCAATTACTATGGGTGAAATGAGTGGGGAAAGAATGGGGTTTTAGGATAAACGCCAAAAATAAGGTCAGAGGTTAACACAGGCTTGGGAGATATTATTAAAACAATTATACGCAATAATATCAGTCAATTAATATGAACTTTTGAATAATGAAGCTTTTATGTGCTTGTTTTGATTACAGAAATGCTTCAAAATTCACAAAAAGTGACGTTAGCTGATGGAGATATTTCATAGATCAAAATGTATAAGATCTCCTAACCAAATAAAATTAAAATGTATTTTTCAAATACACATGGTTTGCAGATGTTAATGTGAGTGTAGCAAAATGCCTGTGCTTCTAGTTCTGACAGTGCAGTAATATCTAATGGTCCTTCTGTAGCACAGTTGGTAGAGCATGGCGCTTGTAACGCCAGGGTAGTGGGTTCGATTCCCGGGACCACCCATACGTAGAATGTATGCACACATGACTGTAAGTCACTTTGGATAAAAGCGTCTATATTATTTATATATTATATTATATTATAACAAGTAATCGAACAATTCCCCAACAGCTACCTATAATACAAACAAATCTAAATGGGTGAATGAGAATATGAACATGTCAGTATATGGATGAACGATGGCCGAGCGGCATAGGCAAGGTGCTGTAGATGGTATAAAATACAGTATATACATGTGATCTGAGTAATGTAAGATATGTTAACATTATTAAAGTGTGCATTATTTAGAGTGCATTGTATGAAGTGACTAGTGATCGATTTATTAAAGTGGCCAGTGATTGGGTCTCAATGTATGCAGCAGCCTCTCTGAGTTAGTGTTTGCTGTTTAGCAGTCTGACTGCCTTGAGATCAAAAGCCAAGCCATGAGCTCAAAGGAATTGTCCGTAGAGCTCCGAGACATGATTGTGTTGTGGCACAGATCTGGGGAAGGGTACCAAAAAAATGCCTGCAGCATTGAGGGTCCCAAGAACACACTGGCCTCCATCATTCTTAAATGGAAGAAGTTTGGAACCACCAAGACTCTACCTAGAGCTGGCCGCCCGGCCAAAATGAGCATTCGAGGGAGAAGGGTCTTGGTCAAGGAGGTGACCAAGAACCCAGTGGTCACTCTGACAGAGCTCTAGAGCTCCTCTGTGGAGATGGGAGAACCTTCCAGAAAGACAACCATCTCTGCAGCCCTCCACCAAATCATGCCTTTATGGTAGAGTGGCCAGACTGAAGCCACTCTTCAGTAAAAGACACGATAGCTCGCTTGGAGTTTGCCAAAAGGCACGTAGAGATTCTCTGGTCTCTGGTCTGATGAAACCAAAATGTATATATTTGACCTGAATCAAATGTATTTATAAAGCCCATCGTACATCAGCTGATGTCAAAGTGCTGTACAGAAACCCAGCCTAAAACCCCAAACAGCAAGCAATGCAGGTGTAGAAGCACAGTGGCTAAGAAAAACTCCCTAGAAAGGCAGGAACCTAGGAAGAAACCTAGAGAGGAACCAGGCTATGAGGGGTGGCCAGTCCTCTTCTGGCTGTGCCGGGTGGAGGTTATAACAGAACATGGCCAAGATGTTCAAATGTTCATAGATGACCAGCAAGGGTTAAATAATAATAATCACAGTGGTTGTCGAGGGTGCAACAGGTAAATGTCAGTTGGCTTTTCATAGCCGATCATTCAGAGTCTCTCTACCGCTCCTGCTGTCTCTAGAGAGTTGAAAACAGCAGGTCTGGGACAGGTCAGAGTTCCATAGCCGCAGGTAGAACAGTTGAAACTGGAGCCAGGTGGACTGGGGACAGCAAGGAGTCATCAGGCCAGGTAGTCCTAAGTCATGGTCCTAGGGCTCAGGTCTGGTGACTACAAGGTCAGTGAAGGGCAGCAGGCAATTGCAGCAGAATGGCAAGCGTCACCTCTGGTGGAAACCTGGCACCATCCCCTCGGTGAAGCGTGGTGGTGGCAGCATCATGCTGTGGGGATGTTTTTCAGAGGCAGGGACTGGGAGACTAGTCAGGATCGAGGCAAAGCTGAATGGAGCAAAGTACAGAGATCCTTGATTGAAACCTGCTCCAGAGCGCTCAGGACCTCAGACTGGGGCAAAGGTTCACCTTCCAACAGGACAACGACCATAAGCACACAGCCAAGACAACGCAGAATTGGCTTTGGGACAAGTCTCTGAATGTCCTTGAGTGGCCCAGCCAGAGCTGAACTTGAACCCGATCAAACATCTCTGGAGAGACCTGAAAATAGCTGTGCAGCGTCGCTCCCCATTCAACCTGAGAGCTTGAGAGGATCTGCAGAGAGGAATGGGTGAAACTCCCCGATTACAGATGTGCCAAACCCAAGGAGACTCAATGCTGTAAACGCTGCCAAAGGTGCTTCAACAAAGTACTGAGTAAAAGGTCTGAATACTTATGGTAATGTGGTATTTCAGTTTTTTATGTTTAATACATTTGCAAACATTTCTAAAAACCTGTTTTCACTTTTTTCATAATGGGGCATTGTGTGTAGATTGACGAGGAAATGTTTTTATTTAATCCATCTTCGAATAAGGCTGTAACCTAACAAAATGTTTTGCTTCCTGAATGCACAGCAAAAGTATTGGGACAGTGGATGTGTTTGTTGTTGTATGAAGTTAAAGTGCAGACTGTCAGCTTTAATTTTAGTGTATGTTCATCCATATCAGGTGAACTGTGTAGAAATTACTGCACTTTTTGTACATAGTAGTTCCCCCCTCCCCTCCCCTTTTAGGTGACCAAAAATATTAGTTAGGAAATTCACGTGTGTGTATCTAAAGTTGTGTATTTGGTCCCATATTCCTAGCATGAAGCTTGTGACTCTTAACTGTTTGTTTTGGTTGTGTTTCAGATTATTTTGTGCCCAATCAAAATGGTAAATAATGTATTGAGGCACTTTTATTGCAAAAAAAGAATAGAAGAATAGTGTTTCTAAACACTTCTGTATTAGTGTCGATGCTACCATGATTACGGATAATCCTGAATTAATCGTGAATAATGACGAATGAGAAAGTTACAGAGGCATAAATATGCTAACCTTCCCTGTTATTGTAATGGTGAGAGGTTAGCATGTCTTGGGGGTATGATATTTGTCCGCCTGGATTGTGAAATATTTTCCCATTATTCTTTTCAGAATGACTTAACTAGCTGGCGTGGTGCATCATTGCCCATGAAAGGAAGTTAGATTAGCGAGTAAGCATTTTAGCCAGGTAGTCTATGACAACAAAAACAAAAAGTGTACTGTATGAAGGAGTCAACATGAAAGAGAGGAGGATGGCTTTGGCGTTTCTCTACAAGTAAAATACCTACGCACACACAAAATCAGAACCATGGACAGCCAAATCATATTTATCTCATGTTGATTGGACTAAATTGTTTTTGGTATAATTTAGTTGTCACTGTATTAGACGAAGCATAGGTGATTTGATGATGTTGAAATGTTGAAGGTGAAATGGTTCTGGAATAGTGGAGAGGCAGCTCCTGTTTTCTTTGTGACTTGTCGTAACTCTCCGTGGTTCTAAATCAATAGTTGTTTAGTAGTCTGAAAAATTATCTTGCTTGACCATATGCTGTAGGTCATGTATACTCAGCTGGCCCTTCCCTGACGCTCTACAACAAAGCTTTCTTAGTGTCCAACAAGCTTTCTCCGCCCTTAACCTTGTTCTGAACACCTCCAAAACAAAAGTCATGTGGTTTGGTAAGAAGAATGCCCTCTCTTCAGCGGTGTGATTACTACCTTTGAGGGTTTAGATCTTGAGGTCGTCACCTCATACAAGTACTTGGGAGCATGACTAGACGGTACACTGTCCTTCTCTCAGCACATATTAAAGCTGCAGGCTAAATCTAGACTTGGTTTCCTCTATTGTAATCGCTCCTCTTTCACCCCAGCTGCCAAACTAACCCTGATTCAGATGACCATCCTACCCATGCTAGATTATGGAGACGTAATGTATAGATCGGAAGGTAAAGGGTGCTCTTGAGCGGCTAGATGTTTTTTACCATTCGGCCATCAGATTTTCCACCAATGCTCCTTATAGGACACATCACCGCACTCTATACTCCTCTGTAAACTGGTCATCTCTGTATACCTGTCGCAAGACCCATTGGTTGATGCTTATTTATAAAACCCTCTTAGGCCTCACTCCCCCCTTATCGAAGATACCTACTGCAGACCTCATCCTTCACATACAACACCCGTTCTGCCAGTAACATTCTGTTAAAGGTCCCCAAAGCACGTCACATCCCTCCTCTTCAGTTAGCTGCAGCTAGCGACTGGAACAAGCCGCAAAAAAATACACTCAAACTGGACAGTTTTATCTCTTCATTCAAAGACTCAATCATGGACACTTACTGACAGTTGTGGCTGCTTCGCATGATGTATTGTTGTCTCTACCTTCTTGCCTTTGTGCTGTTGTCTGTGCAGAATAATGTACTGTGTTGCTGCCATGTTGTTGTCACGTGGTGTCGCGACCATACTGTGTTGTTGTCCTGTTGTTGTCACGTGGTGTCGCGACCATACTGTGTTGTTGTCATGTTGTTGTCAGGTGGTGTCGCGACCATACTGTGTTGTTGTCATGTTGTTGTCACGTGGTGTCGCGACCATACTGTGTTGTTGTCATGTTGTTGTCACGTGGTGTCGCGACCATACTGTGTTGTTGTCATGTTGTTGCCACACGTGGTGTCGCGACCATACTGTGTTGTTGTCATGTTGTTGTCACGTGGTGTCGCCATACTGTGTTGTTGTCATGTTGTTGTCACGTGTGTCGCGACCATACTGTGTTGTTGTCCTGTTGTTGTCACGTGGTGTCGCGACCATACTGTGTTGTTGTCATGTTGTTGTCAGGTGGTGTCGCGACCATACTGTGTTGTTGTCATGTTATGTTGTCAGGTGTTGTAAAGTGGCTGTTCCACTGGATGTCATAAGGTGAATGCACCAATTTGTAAGTCGCTCTGGATAAGAGCGTCTGCTAAATGACTTAAATGTAATGTAAATGTGTCGCGACCATACTGTGTTGTTGTCATGTTATGTTGTCAGGTGGTGTCGCGACCATACTGTGTTGTTGTCATGTTATGTTGTCAGGTGGTGTCGCGACCATACTGTGTTGTTGTCATGTTATGTTGTCAGGTGGTGTCGCGACCATACTGTGTTGTTGTCATGTTATGTTGTCAGGTGGTGTCGCGACCATACTGTGTTGTTGTCATGTTATGTTGTCACGTGGTGTCGCGACCATACTGTGTTTTTGTCATGTTGTTGTCACGTGGTGTCGCGACCATACTGTATTGTTGTCATGTTATGTTGTCACGTGGTGTCGCGACCATACTGTGTTGTTGTCATGTTGTTGTCACGTGGTGTGTACTGTGTTGTTGTCATGTTATGTTGTCACGTGGTGTCGCGACCATACTGTGTTTTTGTCATGTTGTTGTCACGTGGTGTCGCGACCATACTGTATTGTTGTCATGCTATGTTGTCACGTGGTGTCGCGACCATACTGTGTTGTTGTCATGCTATGCTGTTGTCTTAGGTCTCTCTTTATGTAGTGTTGTGGTGTTGCGGGTTTTGTCCTAGATGTTTAATCCCAGGTCCCCGTCCCCGCAGGAGGCCTTTTGCCTTTTGGTAGGCCGTCATTGTAAATAAGTATTTGTTCTTAACTGACTTACCTTAAAGGTTAAATCAATTTTTTAAAGTAACTATTTGTTACATGCAATATGTTTTGTGGACTTCATCGGACAGTGGGTATTTAGAACAGTGAACCATAGCTATAGTTAGGCATCTGTTTACATTCAGAGAATAATAGAGCACAAAAGAGGAAGTGGGCCAGTGTGGGTACGTCTTTTCTCTCTGTTTACATTCACAGAGGACATGGCACATGTGGCCACATCTGGTGTGGTTAGAGATAGCAGGAGTGTACCAATCCTACATCATGTTGTTGATTTAGCTTAATTCAACTGATACAGTGCCTTCAGAATGTATTCACACCCCTTGACTTTTTTTTCACGTTTTGTTGTGTTACAGCCTGCATTTAAAATGGATTCAACTTAGATTTTTGTCACTGGCCTACATACAATGTCCCATAATGTAAAAGTGGAATTATGCTTTTAGAAATGTTTACAAATTAATAAAAAAGAAAAAGCTGAAATGTCATCAGTAAGTATTCAACCCCTATGTTATGGCAAGACTAAATAAGTTCAGCAGTAAAAATGTTCTTCACAAGTCACAAAATAACTTGCATGGACTAACTGTGCGTGCAATAATAGTGTTTAACGTGATCCCACACATACAATTATCTGGAAGTTCCCTCAGTCAAACAGTGAATGCCATGCGAAGAAGGGCACCTCTTGGTGGATGGGTTAAAAAATATAAAAAACAGACATTGACTATCCCTTTGAGCATGTGAGCATGGTGAAGTTAATAATTACACACCTGGTCACTACAAAGATACAGGCGTCCTTCCTAACTCAGTTGCCAGAGATGAAGGAAACCGCTCAGGGATTTCACCATGAGACCAATGGTGCCTTTAAACAGTTACAGAGTTTAATGGTTGTGATAGGCGAAAACTGAGGATGGATCAACAACATTGTAGTCACTCCACAATACTGATGTAATTGACAGAGTGAAAAGGAAGCCTGTACAGAAATAAAATATTCCAAAACATGCAACAAGGCACTAAAGTAATAATGCAAAAAATGTGGCAAAGCTATGAACTTTTTTTTCCTGGATACTAAGTGGCAATTCTAGTACAACACAGTAATGAGCACCACTCTCCATATTTTTAAGCATAGTGGTGGCTGCATCATGTTATTGGTATGCTTGTAATCGTTAAGGACTGGGGAGATTTTCAGGATAAAAAATAAATGGAACAGAGCTAAGCGTAGGTCAAATCCTAGAGGAAAACCTGGTTCAGTCTGCTTTCCACCAGACACTGGGAGGTTGATTCACCTTTCAGCAGGACAATAACCTAAAATTCAAGGCTAAATATACACTGGAGTTACTTGCCAAGAATACATTGAATGTTCCTGAGTTATAATTGACTTAAATCTGCTTGAAAATCTATGGCAAGACCTGAAAATGTTTGGAAAGCACTTTGAGACTTACCAAGAAAGACTCACAGCTGTAATCGCATCCATAGGTGATTCTAACATGTAATGACTCAGGAGTGTGAATACTTACAGTGGGGAAAAAAAGTATTTAGTCAGCCACCAATTGTGCAAGTCTCCCACTTAAAAAGATGAGCTGGCCTGTAATTTTCATCATAGGTACACTTCAACTAGGACAGACAAAATGAGGGGAAAAAATCCAGAAAATCACATTCAAAGGAATGCAATGTACTCAACACCCACCTCAGAAACCAATGTCACAAAAGGTTATTCACCTGATCATCCACAGAAAGTGAACACCTCATTTGTGGCCTTCGCTCCAGTACTCTGCTAAGCCTGGTTAGCACCTAGCAGCATGTAGGGCAATGTGCGGCTTGCAGGCTCTACACGTGTCTTTAGAATTATATTGGCAGCTCTAAGCCTACGGAGGACATACAGTAGCTGCCTATATTTAGCAAGCCATAGCCCAATTTGTTTAATTCCTCACTTTTTCAATAATTAGTTTAGCTTTCCTAATACCTCCGTGCAGTACTCAAACATATTTTGAAGTTTGCAATTTTGGTAGCACTACTAAAACTTAAGTGTTCTTATTACTATAACTTAATACAAATGTAAGTATATACTGAAAATCATGTACCTGTAAACCCAATAATTACCCAATACGCTACGTTAGCTAATTGTTTGCTAAAACATCCAGTACAGCTACAGGTTCTCAACTGATACTTCATAAATAAACATGATTTGATTCAGTGCAACAACAAAAAAGATCTAAACCTCATATAAATGGAAACCCCACATACAAACAGGGTTGTCGTGGCAACAGTCAGTCCTGCATAGCGTGACAGCAGTTGCGGTGACGTTCTCTCTCTCAACCTGTTTACCAGTGGCTGTACTGTCTAGAACATTGTGTGGTGTACTTTCTCTGGGGCCTTGCATGCCAAGAGCAGACCACAAAAGCTACGATATTTGAGGAACAGCGTAGAGATGACAGAGAGGAGCACACCCTAACATTCTTACATGCTCCTCCCCTATCCTTTTTCTACTCACAAACAACAATTATGCAACTCAAATTTCAAATCGAAACACAGTAAATTGAGGAGGGCACTGACACTCACTCACACATCCAAATATGAAATGATGAGTTTAAAAAAAAAATGTAGTTTAGCTTAATAACATCTGCAAAACCTTATAATGTAACAGCATTAAACATATTTTTGACATAAATGAACAGAGGGCCAGATCTAAATGCAATGTTTATTGGGTAGTCTAAAATTGGGCAAAAATTGACAGTATATACTTGAAAATCACTTTAGTAAACTGAATATCCCAATACGCCAGAGGTAATTGTTTGCTAAAATCATCTACAGATTCACAGTGTTCTAACTGGAAGGACTTAATAAGTAGACATGATTTAATAAAGTACAAGAAGGAAAACCTTATAAATGGAAACCCCTCTAGAACACTGTCTTTTACAGCCAGGTGACACAAGTCAGTAGTCGATTGTCCATCCATGTTTGAGGACGTGGGGACGGTGTAACCCGTTACCTTTAAGTGGTTTCGGTTTTGCTAGGGCGTTGTGGACAGTGATGGCGGAAACCTGGGTGTACAGCATTTGCCTCTGATTACAAAGTGTTGCACTTTCTCTGGGGCCTTGCAAAAACAACTTTCTATTTGAGGAACAGGGTAGAGATGACAAACCTTCAGCCTTACCCTAACATTTGGAGTTACATGCCTACTCCCCTATCCTTTAATGTCTGAACTTAATCCAAACAAAATTATGCAACTAATGCCTCAAATCTTAAATACAGTCTAAATTGATGGAGGGCACATGGATGACTCACTCACACATCCAAATATGAAATGATGAGTTTAAAAAAAAAATGTATTGAAAATAATAACATCTGCAAAACCTTATAATGTAACAGCATTAACACATAAGCAAACATAAATGAACAGAGGGCCAGATCTAAGATGCAATGTTTATTGGGTAGTCTAAAAATTGGGCAAAAATTGACAGAGAAGTTGACTCACTTTAGTAACTGAATATCCACCGGTCCAGAGGTACCCTGGTGGAATCCTCTAGATTCAGATTCACTGTGTTCTAAGTGGAAGGATTAATAAGTAGAGGGTTTAATAAAGTACAAGAAGGGAAATTATAGGGAAGCACTGCTCTAGAACACTGTCTTTTACAGCCAGGTGACACAAGTCAGTAGTCGATTGTCCATCCATGTTTGAGGACGTCGGGAGACGACATGTAACCCGTTACCTTTAAGTAGGTTTCGGTTTTGCTAGGGCGTTGTGGACAGTGATGGCGGATGGGTGTAAGCATTTGCCTCTGATTACAAAGGTTGCAAGTTCAAAAACAACTTTCTATCGCTGGATTGGATGTTTTAAGCCTGTCCCAAACCTTCAGCCTTACCTTAACCATTTGGAGTTAATGCCTACTCTTAAGAATTTGGATTAATGTCTGAACTTAATCCTAACCTTAAAAATTAAGAGTTAATGCCTCAACTTGACCTTAAATAATTCTAAATGTGATGTTTGAGAAACATGGATGAACATCTAATTCTGACATGAGACTGAGAGCTGGTAGGTCTTTGAGCTGCATGTGTATTCACTTCACATTATATACATGCATATCTATGCATTTATTTTATATTAACTAATAGCCTGACATGATAACGTGCAGTAGGATTGTATATGTTTAATGGTGTCAAAATTGCATAACATGTTATGACACATTGAAGTCAAGATACCATATCAAAATGACTGACTGACCTGATATCTTTAACTTGAAAACCCCTTCCTCCTACTCGAGAAAGAGAGATATGAAAGGAAAATGGGGTGTGGGGATAACGAAAGATCACAGAAGAGATAGCAAGGAGATATCCCTAAAAGGAAGAAACCTTGAGAGGAGCCAGACTCAAAAGGGGAGGCTGATGCTCCGTCTACGTGTGGAAACCTGCCCAGGCTAGATACAAAGGCACAAGGTAAGGGGGAGTCCCAGCCTGCAGGATGGAAATGTGAAGGTGAGTGAGGGCTAAGTCTACCCTACACACCCCAGGACTCCTGCCCCCTACGGGTGAAAACAGGTCAGTTCATGTGGCCACGGCACGACTGATAAACCATCTGTCAGGTGGTGGTCTGACTGGACCATCTCCCCAGTATGAAAATATGAGCGTTATATGAGCGTTAACAGCTTCCTTACAGTCTTTTTAAATTACATTATCTTATGTTTGACTACATGAGTACACATGCGTTCACCTTACACCACAGTCGTGTAAAGCCTATAGGCGTTAGCTGAGCTGGCTGACATAGACTTGGATTGCACTGATAAACCAGCTTTAATACTGTATGTAGTGCTTATACCTACTTGAGATCGTCTCCTTCCAGCAGGTTGTTGGTTGAGACCTCCACGTCCAGAGCCAGCTTAACGTCCAGAAGCTCATGGTAGTCCAGGATCTGGTTGTGGAGGTCAGTTTTGGACACCTCAATGGCCAACGTCAAGCTGGAGATCTGAGCGTGGTACCCTGCCACACCCATGTTGAACTAGGACTGAGCTTCCGCAAAGTTCTGCTCCGGGGACATGTTCTGGAGAGTAGGGTAGAGAGAGAGCAGAGGAATGGAGGAGTGTGAGGGTGGGGATTCAGGACAGAGTAGCTTAGGAGGATAAAGGAGTGAGAAAGATTAAGGGAGACAGGGAAAAGGAGAGGAAAAGAGGGTAATGAAAGGGGACAGGAATTGAAAGAGGAGGGAGAGGAAAGAAGAACAGGAAAGCAATGGAAAGAAGGGAGATTATGAACACTACACCACAATATTTAGCTATATTAATCTGAAGAAACTGTGAATACAGCTTGCAAGTAACACGTCACCGAATCATTAACTAATTGCTCGCACCTGTGTGTGCTTGCCAACTGCAGGAAGACTCTGGAAATCTCGTTTCAGAGCTGAGAGAGCAGGCAAGGGGATGTGTGGGGGGGGAGCTGGTTCTCTGACGGACATGGGGTTTCGTAGCCCTCGCAATTAACCGGTTTGCACTCACAAACGGTGGGAGGTTGTCATTCGCTGCTGTGTAGGGTGGCTGCTGACGAAGCGAGGTATTGAGGTGGAATTTGGGGAACCAGGAAAGATAGTCGGGGTTTTAGGAGTGATGGCCCTCTCCCCTGCGTTAGTAAGTTGCTGCGATTTGCAGCGCACCCTTCTTTCAATGTACTGAATCAGGCTAAACCCGAGGTAACGAGGTTACGGCATTTCTCTACCTATGTATTGAATCAGGCTAAACCCCAGTTTACGAGGTTACGGCATTTCTCTACCAATGTATTGAGTCAGGCTAAACCCGAGCTTACGAGGTTACGGCATTTCTCTACCAATGTATTGAATCAGGCTAAACCCGAGGTAACGAGGTGAAGGCATTTCTCTACCTATGTATTGAATCAGGCTAAACCCGAGCTTACGAGGTTACGGCATTTCTCTACCAATGTATTGAGTCAGGCTAAACCCCAGCTTACGAGGTTACGGCATTTCTCTACCAATGTATTGAATCAGGCTAAACCCCAGTTTACGAGGTTACGGCATTTCTCTACCAATGTATTGAATCAGGCTAAACCCGAGGTAACGAGGTTACGGCATTTCTCTACCAATGTACTGAATCAGGCTAAACCCCAGTTTACGAGGTTACGGCATTTCTCTACCTATGTATTGAATCAGGCTAAACCCCAGTTTACGAGGTTACGGCATTTCTCTACCAATGTATTGAATCAGGCTAAACCCGAGGTAACGAGGTTACGGCATTTCTCTACCAATGTATTGAGTCAGGCTAAACCCCAGCTTACGAGGTTACGGCATTTCTCTACCAATGTATTGAGTCAGGCTAAACCCCAGCTTACGAGGTTACGGCATTTCTCTACCTATGTATTGAATCAGGCTAAACCCCAGTTTACGAGGTTACGGCATTTCTCTACCCTATTGTTGTTTTCTGCATTCAGTGATTAACCTGAATCCTAGTGTAGCCTGTATGTTGATCCTGTTTAGTCCATTTGTAGATAATTCAGTGCCCCATGGATGCAGTCTGCAGCTTGCCATGCTGGCCGGCTCAATAGGGATGCACATATTCAGACCTCATCAGCTGGAGTAGTGAAGTGTTTTTAAAATGTGACATTTTCAATGTACAATGTAATGTCTGTGTCCCATTTGGTTCCTTTTTAAAATGCAGCGTAGGTCGTGAGGGGCAGGCAGAATGCTGACTGCAGACTTTGTAGCTTAGTGGGTTGGACTCACGTGTGTCTTTTGACCATGTGTATTTGGTTCCTGTTTGCGTGACTGCACTGCAAATCAGGGCTTAGCCCTATCTTAGTATAACCTTTTGATGTCCAGGTTACCGCATGTTCACACTATTGTATGCAGTGTCACCTAGTGTGTAATTATGCCCATAGCCTGTGTGCCTTACACCACAGTTTGTTTATTCTTATAGGCCTGTTCAGGTTGAGTTGCATAGACTTCGTAGGGAGCCTATCTCATGTACTCCATGCTGTCCTATGAATTTGTGTCTAATAAAGATCCTTGTTTGCTATATCTGTAGTAAGTTTGTGTGTCGAAGCCTCTGACACCAGACCATACTGTTATGCCCCAAAATAAATTTGCCTGTTATTAGTGCACAAAGATGTAGGCAAATTTATTGATTGAACAAAACATTTAAAAATAAAATATCTTGTTCTCAATCCACAATTCCTGACAATCACTGGATTAGGTTGCACATCAAAATATATTTGAATCATGTATTCCTGCTTGGACATGTTAGATGAAACAACTGATTTCTTGACTAGCGCATCCATCTCAGTAGTCTAAAGCACTGTGAATTGCTAAGGTGAATTAAGTACACTGCTCAAAAAAATAAAGGGAACACTAAAATAACACATCCTTGATCTGAATGAATTAAATATTCTTATTATTTACATAGTTGAATGTGCTGACAACAAAATCACACACAAATTATCAATGGAAATCAAATTTATCAACCCATGGAGGTCTGGATTTGGAGTCACACTCAAAATTAAAGTGGAAAACCACACTACAGGCTGATTCAACTTTGATGTAATGTCCTTAAAACAAGTCAAAATGAGGCTCAGTAGTGTGTGTGGCCTGCAATTACCTGTATGACCTCCCTACAACGCCTGGGCATGCTCCTGATGAGGTGGTGGATGGTCTCCTGAGGGATCTCCTCCCAGACCTGGACTAAAGCATCCGCCAACTCCTGGACAGTCTGTGGCGTTGGTGGATGGAGTGAGACATGATGTCCCAGATGTGCTCAATTGGATTCAGGTCTGGGGAACGGGCGGGCCAGTCCATAGCATCAATGCCTTCCTCTTGCAGGAACTGCTGACACACTCCAGCCACATGAGGTCTAGCAATGTTTTGCATTAGGAAGAACCCAGGGCCAACCGCACCAGCATATGGTCTCATAAGGGGTCTGAGGATCTCATCTCGGTACCTAATGGCAGTCAGGTTACCTCTGGCGAGCACATGGAGGGCTGACGGCCCCCCAAAGAAATGCCACCCCACACCATGACTGACCCACCGCCAAACCTGTCATGCTGGAGGATGTTGCAGGTAGCAGAACGTTCTCCACGGCGTCTCCAGACTGTCACATGTGCTCAGTGTGAACCTCCTTTCATCTGTGAAGAGCACAGGGCGCCAATGGTGAATTTGCCAATCTTGGTGTTCTCTGGCAAATGAAAAACGTCCTGCACGGTGTTGGGCTGTAAAGCACAACCCACCTGTGGACGTCGGGCCCTCATACCACCCTCATGGAGTCTGTTTCTGAGCGTTTGAGCAGACACATGCACATTTGTGGCCTGCTGGAGGTCATTTTGCAGGGCTCTGGCAGTGCTCATCCTTGCACAAAGGCGGAGGTAGCGGTCCTGCTGCTGGGTTGTTGCCCTCCTACGGCCTCCTCCACGTCTCCTGATGTACTGGCCTGTCTCCTAGTAGCGCCTCCATGCTCTGGACGCTGACAGACACAGCAAACCTTGCCACAGCTCGCATTGATGTGCCATCCTGGATGAGCTGCACTACCTGAGCCACTTGTGTGGGTTGTAGACTCTGTCTCATGCTACCACTAGAGTGAAAGCACCGCCAGCATTCAAAAGTGACCAAAACATCAGCCAGGAAGCATAGGAACTTAGAAGTGGTCTGTGGTCCCCACCTGCAGAACCACTCCTTTATTGGGGATGTCTTGCTAATTGCCTATAATTTCCACCTGTTGTCTATTCCATTTGCACAACAGAATGTGAAATTTATTGTCAATCAGTGTTGCTTCCTAAGTGGACAGTTTGATTTCACAGAAGTGTGATTGACTTGGAGTTATATTGTGTTGTTTAAGTGTTCCCTTTATTTTTTTGAGCAGTGCATATTGTGTGAAGCTGCAGAAAACAAATGGTGCGACAATCATGGGCACTGAAAGTTGGTGACACTGGGGAAACTGTTAGTCTGGAGCCCTGTCAAGGTGTGTTTTTTTTATATCTGTTGCAGAGTAATGTGTTCCTCTGCCAATTTAGCTGTGGGGAAGAAAATCATGCGATAGGATGTTACGCAGAAATTTTTTAGGACCAGGTATAACGGATACGCTGGGAGTTGAGAAGTAGGGGCAGTTGGTGAGTTTAATGCATTAAACGATGCAAAACAAGCGTAGTGTCTCGACATGAAACACAACCAATACTGCCTGGGGAATGAACTTGAGGGGGTGACAGATATAGGGGAGGTAATCAGTGAAGAGATGGAGTCCAGGTGAGTCTCATGAGGCGCAGGTGCGCGTATTGATGGTGCCAGGTGTGCGTAATGATAGTTGTCAGAGCCAGTGATTAGTAAACTGGCGACGTCAACCTCCGGGGAGCAGGAGTAGACGTGATGTAAGGTTATGTATGTTTGCACATGGATGTCAGAGATTCATATTTACTATAGGTTTATAAGTAAACAAAAATGTGACATGACTAAAGGGAATTTAGTTGACTAAAATGGCCCACTTTTTGTCCTTTTGACAAGAACTAAACAATTTGTATTCAATTGACAAATGTGACTTTGTTATATTTTAGTCAAAATAGACAGAATAGACTAAATCTAAAAAAAGAGTGCCAAAATGAACACTTCTCTCGGTTGGTCTGCAAGCTTTATTACAGTAACTATTTGTATTATCAACTTGGTTGGTGTTGTAATGTCTTGGACCAGCAAAAATCATCTGTTTCATGAAGGAACAATTTTTTTTTTCAACAGGAAATAACATTGACAGCAATTGACTTGGTGCCCGTTTCCTCTTTGAAAGTCTGCTTAGTACGTTCACAGCTGTGCAATCTGTGGCAGTAGGGACTTTCATACAGACAACCACTTCCTTTGTCTTTGCATACTCCTTCCTGACGTGATTTATCGTAAAGTCTGATCTGCTGCTTTTTTACATTAAATGCATTATGAAATAATGACATTAAAATGATTTGACCTTTTTAATGGAAATTCATTAGCCAAAAATAGTGAGCATTCAATTGCCAAAACATTGGAAATATTTGATTGTCTCTGTCCAGTCCAGTTTGGGTAGACATCAATAGGAAATGACTATGAAATATATTTTAGGTGTGCATATTACTTAGTTGCTGTTTGATTACTTTATTTTTCATTCCTTTCAACTCATTATCTCATCTCTGCTCAGGCAGACAGACAACATTATCTGTCCATACTCTACTGTCTTTAGTCATCCTATTTAGCAAGGCTAGCCTGCTGCAGAGCAGTCTGACAATTTTACTAGTTCTTCAAAGTAGATGAGGCACACTTTCACAAACTGTCTCTATCCCTCTCCGTCACCGTTGTGTAATTTCCTCTCTCATGCAGTCTGTGTGTATCTAACCTAACGTAGCAGGGTCAAAGTGCATCCATCTCTGTCTGAGCCAGAAAAAAACAGGGTATTAGATTATGGTCATTGTAGTTAATTACTACGTTTCTGCGCTGAACTAGGTTGAATATTTGCTTAATGAAAACTACAATATCCTTCAGCCCAGCGTACCACATAGTTCTTGACATGATTTCTCTCATCAAAGATTTTATTTCGCTCTAGAGAAATGGCACATTGGGCTCAAAAAAAGAGAACTGAATGGAATTCATGTAATTCAACCGATGTCAGCCAATTAGTTTAGTAAACCCCCCAAAAATGAAATCTTGGTTAATCTCTCAGCACTACAGTGTACTGAAGAAAGTACATTGTGATCTTACTCTGGTAGGGATTCTCCGTGTGGTAACAGTTCTACTGTGTCACTGTGTGGTGTTAGTGGCTGTTGTAGTCCACGATAGACTTTTGAAATCAAAATGTTAGGTGTCCCCTCCCACCCCCACATCTCCCATGACTTTAATGTATAGAGATTACACCAGAGGTAGCCAATAATACATTATAGACAGGCCTCTACATTAATCATGCATTGATGTCAGAGACGTGTGTGAAAAAATTTAATGACAACTTCCTAACATGGATGCCATATTCAGATCTCAAGTTGTGATCTTGGCCCATTGTACATTTTTTGTGTGAGTTGAAGTAGCTAGATGGAGGGTCAACTCACTGAAGTGACCAGGCATTGGAACTCTAGACTGAGCGCCTGCAGCTCCTTCCAGGCCCCTGAGATTTCCATCTTGGCCTCTGAGACAGCCTCTGAACTCTTGGCGGTAGCTGTCTGTATCTATTCTGTCTGCAAGAGGAGAGAGAAGCTCCTTGTTAAAACAGTGTGTGACATGTATTGACATGAACTTGATAGTACTCTAGATTTCAAATATTTTCTGAAAGTGAAATTAGTTATAAGAAACGGACACTCACTTGACTTTGAATTCGTGGGCCTTCCGCGAATGTTGTCCAGCTCGATCTCCAGTTTGATGGTGTCCAAGGTGAGCGTCTCCAGGGCACTGCGATTACTCGCCAAGCTGAGCCTCGTACTCCGCTGCGGTGGTGCTTCACTAGCTAATCAATCATACTCCAAAGATTGCTCCGGTGGCAAATAGTATTGCTCTCATATATTGGAAGGTCGAATCCCACCTCATCAGTTAGCCTACATGTGCTCTTTGATACAAACATCTGGAAAGCATACATGCTGCATACATTTCTGGTAAATGTTTTCATGACGTGACCTGCTTTGACCTTGCTATTCTCAAATGTGTTGATGGTTAATCCACTTATTTTGTATCTAACAAAGTTCAGAGTCCCCAGATGCTGATTAAAAAAAATCTCACCTATTGGTGTGAGCAGTCAATTTCAATTTCAACCCTCTTCGTTAGAGAAGTGAAACATTCTGTATTTTTCTCCATCTTGATGAGACACATGACCTGCTCCTGCTGAACTCAATCTCTTGAACCAAGATCACCTGCTCCTGCTGAACTCAATCTCTTGAACCAAGATCACCCGCTGTCCAATTATTGTTTGTGCATGTGGCAAAAACATTTTTTTTTGCTAAACCTGTATACATTTTATGAGCTGAGTTGTATGTCTTTTGTTAGTAGTTAATGTTAGATTGCTATCGTGAGCATTTCTCTATCAGGATTCGCTTGCATTTGGTTAGCATTGATTAGGTTAGCATTGATTTGGTTAGCATTGATTTGGTTAGCATTGATTTGGTTAGCATTGAGTTTGTCATGCTGCTCGGCTAGCTATTTTCCTATTCATGTAAATTGCTCATGTTGATGGTATTCATGTTGTTTAACCATTATTCCGTAGCTGGTGTGACCACCATTTTCCTCATGCAGTGAGGAAAAAAATGTTTTTACATTTTACCTTTATTTAACCAGGCAAGTCAGCAAGTCATTCTTATTTTCAATGACAGCCTAGGAACAGTGGGTTAACTGCCTGTTCAGGGGCAGAACGACAGACCTTGTCAGCTCGGGGGTTTGAACTCGCAACCTTCCGGTTACTAGTCCAACACTCTAACCACTAGGCTACGCTGCCGCCCCGCATAGAGTTGATCAGGCTGTTGATTGTGGTCAGTGGGATGTTGACCCACTCCCCTTCAATGGTTGTGCGACGTTGCTGGATATTGAGCAATGACATGCTTTCGTACACATCGATCCAGAGCATCCCAAACTTTGTCAATGGGTAACATGTCTGGTGCATTATCATGCTGAAACAATGGGCCTCAGGATCTTGTCACTGTATCTCTGTGCATTCAAATTGCTATCGATAAAATGCAATTGTGTTCGTTGTCCAAAACGTATGCCTGCCCATACTATAACCCCACTGCCACCATTGGGCACTCTGTTCACAAAGTTGACATCAGAAAACGCCTTACATGTGGTCTGCAGTTGTGAGGTCAGTTGGGGCGTACTGCCAAATTCTCTAAGGCTAGAGAAATTAATATTACATTCTCTGGCAACAGCTCTGGTGGACATTCCTGCAATCAGCATGCAAATTGCACACTCCCTCAACTTGAGACATCTGTGGCATTGTGTTGTGTGACACAACTGCACATTTTAGAGGGGCCTTTTATTGTCCCACAATAAAGTTTCCCAAGCACAAGTTTTTTTTCTCTTTTTTTTTCTTTTCATCTTTATTTAACCAGGTAGGCTGGTTGAGAACACCTTTATTTAACCAGGTAGGCTGGTTGAGAACACCTTTATTTAACCAGGTAGGCTGATTGAGAACAAGTTCTCATTTACAACCGCGACCTGGACAATATAAAGCAAAACATTGCGACACAAACAACAACACCGAGTTACACATGGAATAAACAAACAGACAGTCAATAATACAATAGAAAAAGTCTACATACAGTGTGTGAAAATGAGGTAGGATAAGGGAGGTAAGGCAATAAATAGGCCGTAGTGGCGAAATAATTACAATTTAGCAATTAAACACTGGAGTGATAGATCTGCAGAAGATGAGTGTGCAAGCAGAGATACTGGGGTGCAAAGGAGCTAAATAAATAACAGTATGGGGATGAGGTAGTTGGATGGGCTATTTACAGATGGGCTATGTACAGGTACTGTGATCTGTGAGCTGCTCTGACAGCTGGTGCTTAAAACCAGTTGAAGCTAGGGGGGCGCTATTTCATTATTGGATTAAAAAAAACGTGCCCGTTTTAAGCGCAATATTTCGTCACAAAAAGATGCTCGACTATGCATATAATTGCCAGCTTTGGAAAGCAAACTCTGATGTTTTCAAAACTGCAAAGATATTATCTGTGGGTGCCCCAGAACTGATGCTACAGGCGAAACCAAGATGAAACCTCAAACAGGAAATGAGCTGGATTTTTGAGGCTCTGTTTTCCATTGTCTCCTTATATGGCTGTGAAAGCGCCATGAATTAGCCTACCCTTTCTATCGTTTCTCCAAGTTGTCTGCAGCATTGTGACGTATTTGTAGGCATATCATTGGAAGATTGGCCATAAGAGACTACATTTACCAGGGGTCCGCCCCGTGTCCTTTGTTGAAATTGTTGCGTAATCTCCAAGCTGCTCGCATTCATCCATGTGATTGAGACAGAGAGGAGACTTCCAGGAATGATATATCATGAAGAGATATGTGAAGAACACCTTGAGGATTGATTCTAAACAACGTTTACCATGTTTCAGTCGATATTATGGAGTTAATGTGGAAGAAAGTTTGCCGTTTGGATGAATGAATTTTCGTTTTTTTTTGGTAGCCAAACATGACGCAGAAAACGGACCGATTTCTCCTGCACAAATAATCTTTCAGGAAAACTGAACATTTGCTATCTAACTGAGTCTCCTCATTGAAAACATCCAAAGTTCTTCAAAGGTAAATGATTTATTGAATGTTTTTGCGAAAATGTTGCCTGCTAATGCTAACGCTAAATGCTAATGCTAAATGCTAACGCTAAATGCGAAATGCTAGTTTGCTATGGTTGAGAAGCATATTTTTAAAATCTGAGATGACAGTTTGTTAACAAAAGGCTAAGCTTGAGAGCAAATAGATTAATTTAATTTCATTTGCGATTTTCATGAATAGTTAACGTTGCGTTATGGTAATGAGCTTGAGGCTGTATTCACGATCCCGGATGGCTCGACGCAAGAAGTTAAACATAGTGAGGGAGATTTGAGTCTCCAGCTTCAGGGATTTTTTTGCAGTTTGTTCAAGTCATTGGCAGCAGAGAACTGGAAGGAAAGGCGGACGAATGAGGAATTGACTTTAGGGGTGACCAGTGAAATTTACCTGCTGGAGAGCGTGCTACGAGTGAGTGCTGCTATGGTGACCAGTGAGCTGAGATAAGGCGGGCTTTACCTAGCAAAGACTTATAGATGACCTGGAGCCAGTGGGTTTGGTAACGAATATGAAGCAAGGGCCAGCCAACGAGAGCGTACAGGTCGCAGTGGTGGGTAGTATATAGGGCTTTGGTGACAAAACGGATGGAACTGTGATAGACTGCATCCAATTTGCTGAGTAGAGGAGTGTTAGAGGCTATTTTGTAAATGACATCGCCAAAGTCAAGGATCAGAAGAATGGTCAGTTGTAGGAACGTATGTATGGCAACATGAGAGAAGGATGCTTTGTTGTGAAATAGGAAGCCGATTCTAGATTTAATTTTGGATTGGAGATGCTTAATGTGAGTCTTGAAGGAGAGTTTACAGTCTAACCAGACACCTAGGTATTTGTTGTTGTCCACATATTCTAAGTCAGAACCATCCAGAGTAGTGATGCTGGACGGGCGGGCAGGTGTGGGCAGCGATTGGTTGAAGAGCATGCATTTAATTTTACTTGATTTTAAGAGCTGATGGAGGCCACGGAAGGAGAGTTGTATGGCATTGAAGCTTGTCTGGAGGTTGGTTAACACAGTGTCCAAAGATGGGCCAGGAGTATACAGAATGGTATTGTCTGCGTAGAGGTGGATCAGAGAATCACCAGCAGCAAGAGCGACATCATTAATGTATACAGAGAAGATTCGGCCCGAGGATGGAACCCTGTGGCACCCCCAAAGACTGCCAGAGGTCTGGACAACAGGCCCTCCAATTTGACACACTGAACTCTATCTGACAAGTAGTTGGTGAACCAGGAGAGGCAGTCAATTGAGAAACAAAGGCTATTGAGTCTGTCGATAAGAATGCAGTGATTGACAGAGTCGAAAGCCTTGGGCAGGTCGATGAATTCAGCTGCACAGTATTGTCTCTTATCGATGGCGGTTATGATATCGTTTAGGACCTTGAGCGTGGCTGAGGTGCACCCATGGCCAGCTCGGAAACCAGATTGCATAGCGGAGAAGGTACGGTGGGATTCGAAATGATTGGTGATCTGTTTGTTAACTTGACTTTCAACGACCTTAGAAAGGCCGGGTAGAATAGATATAGGTCTGTAGCAGTTTGGATCTAGAGTGTCTCCCCCTTTTGAAGAGGGGGATGACCGCGGCAGCCTTCCAATCTTTGCGGATCTCAGACGATACGAAAGAGAGGTTGAACAAGATAGTAATAGGGGTTGTAACAATTTTGGCAGATAATTTTAGAAAGAGAGGGTCCAGATTGTCTAGCCTGGCTGATTTGTAGGGGTCCAGATTTTGCAGCTCTTTTAGAACATCATCTATCTGGATTTGGGTGAAGGAGAAACAGGGGAGGCTTGGGCAAGTTGCTGTGGGGGCGCAGGACTGTTGACCGGGGTAGGGGTAGCCAGGTGGAAAGCATGGCCAGCCATAGAAAAATGCTTATTGAAATTCTCAATTATAGTGGATTTATCGGTGGTGACAGTATTTCCTCGCCTCAGTGCAGTGGGCACCTGGGAGGAGGTGCTCAAACTCTCCATGGATTTTACAGTGTCCCAGAACTTTTGGGAGTTTGTGCTACAGGATGCAAATTTCTGTTAGGCAGTTTTTTCACTTTTTCTGTGTATATTGGTTTCTAACTTCCCTGAAAAGTTGCATATAGCGGGGGCTATTCGATGTTAATGCAGTACGCCACAGGATGTTTTTGTGATGGTCAACGGCAGTCAGGTCTGGTGTGATCCAAGGGCTATATCTGTTCATGGTTATAAATGTTTTTGAATGGGGCATGCTTATTTAAGATGGTGAGGAAAGCACTTTTAAAGAATAACCAGGCATCCTCTACTGACGGAATAAGGTCAATATCCTTCCAGGATACCCGGGCCAGGTTGATTAGAAAGGCCTGACCGCTGAAGTGTTTTATAGATTTTTTGACAGAGATGAGGGGTGGTTGTTTGACCGCAGACCCAGGCAATGAGGCAGTGATTGCTGAAATCCTGGTTGAAGACAGCAGAGGTGTATTTGGAGGGCAGGTTGGTTAGGATGATATCTATGAGGGTGCCCGTATTTACGGATTTGGTGTTGTACCTGATAGGTTCATTGATCATTTGTGTGAGATTGAGGGCATCAAGCTGAGATTGTAGGATGGCCGGGGTGTTAAGCATGTCCCAGTTTAGGTCACCTAACAAAATGAACTCTGAAGATAGATGGGGGGCAACCAATTCACATATGGTGTCCAGGGCACAGCTGGGGGCAGAAGGTGGTCTATAGCAAGCAGCAACGGTGAGAGACTTGTTTCTGAAAAGGTGGATTTTTAAAAGTAGATGCTCAAATTGTTTGGGCACAGACCTGGATAGTAAGACAGAACTCTGTAGGCTATCTCTGCAGTAGATTGCAACTATGCCCCCTTGGGCAGTTCTATTTTGTCTGAAAATGTTATAGTTAAGGATGGAAATATCAGGGTTTTGGTGGTCTTCATAAGCCAGGATTCAGACACTGCTAGGACATCCAGGTTAGCAGAGTGTGCTAAAGCAGTGAATAAAACAAACTTAGGGAGGAGGCTTCTAATGTTAACATGCATGAAACCAAGGCTTTTACGGTTACAGAAGTCAACAAATGAGAGCGCCTGGGGAATGGAGTGGAGCTAGGCATTGCAGGGCCTGGATTAACCTCTACATCACCTGAGGAACAGAGGAGGAGTAGGATAAGTGTACGGCTAAAGGCTATAAGAACTGGTCGTCTAGTACGTTCGGAACAGAGAGTAAAAGGAGCAGGTTTCTGAGCACGGTATAATAGATTCAAGGCATAATGTACAGACAAATGTATGGTAGGATGTGAATACAGTGGATGTAAACCTATGCATTGAGGGATGGTGAGAAAGATATTGTCTCTAGGCACATCATTTAAACCAGGTGAGGTCACCGCATGTGTGGGAGGTGGAACTAAAGGGTTATCTAAGGCATATTGAGCAGGGCTGGAGTCTCTACAGTGAAAAAAGGCAATAATTACTAACCAAAACAGCAATGGACAAGGCATATTGACATTAGGGAGGCATGCGTAGCCGAGTGATCATAGGGGTCCAGTGATTAGCTCGGTGGGCCGGAGACACGGCGATTCAGACAGCTGGCGGGCCGGGTCTAGCAGAAGGGCCTTAGAGGGACGTCGCGACGGAATAAGTCTGTTGTAGCCCCCTCGTGCTGCTACGTTTGTAGACCAGTCATCATGGATCAGCAGGGCTCCGTGTGGTAAAAGGGCCAATTGGCAAAATAGGTATAGTGGCCAAAGAACTTGTCCGATGGGCCTCTTCAGCTAACAGTCCAAAATGCTCTAGACAGCTAGCTAGCCACAGCTACCAGGTTAGCAGATGGGCATTCAGGGGACGTCACGATGGAGGAGCCAGTTGAAAAAAAACCTCGAGCGAATTACGTCGGTAGTCCAGTCGTGATGGGTCAGCGGGGCTCCTTGTCGGCAGTAAAAGGGGTCCAGGCCAATTGGCAAAATAGGTATTGTAGCACAAGGAGTGGCTGATGGACCTCTTTGGCTAGCTGGGAGATGGGCCTAGCAAAGGCTACCTCCAGGCTAATTGGTTCTTGCTTCGGGACAGAGACGTTAGCCAGGAGTGGCCACTCGGATAGCAGCTAGCTAGCTCAAATCAAATCAAATTTATTTATATAGCCCTTCATACATCAGCTGATATCTCAAAGTGCTGTACAGAAACCCAGCCTAAAACCCCAAACAGCAAGCAATGCAGGTGTAGAAGTAGGGTGGCTAGGAAAAACTCCCTAGAAAGGCCAAAACCTAGGAAGAAACCTAGAGAGGAACCAGGCTATGTCAGGTCGTCCTGGGGCACGGTCCTTGGGCTCAGGTCCTCTGAGAGAGAGAAAGAAAGAGAGAATTAGAGAGAGCATATGTGGGGTGGCCAGTCCTCTTCTGGCTGTGCCGGGTGGAGATTATAACAGAACATGGCCAAGATGTTCAAATGTTCATAAATGACCAGCATGGTCAAATAATAGTAAGGCAGAACAGTTGAAACTGGAGCAGCAGCATGGCCAGGTGGACTAGGGACAGCAAGGAGTCATCATGTCAGGTAGTCCTGGGGCATGGTCCTAGGGCTCAGGTCCTCCGAGAGAGAGAAAGAAAGAAGGAGAGAATTAGAGAACGCACACTTAAATTCACACAGGACACCGAATAGGACAGGAGAAGTACTCCAGATATAACAAACTGACCCTAGCCCCCCGACACAAACTACTGCAGCATAAATACTGGAGGCTGAGACAGGAGGGGTTAGGAGACACTGTGGCCCCATCCGAGGACACCCCCGGACAGGGCCAAACAGGAAGGATATAACCCCACCCACATTGCCAAAGCACAGCCCCCACACTACTAGAGAGATATATTCAACCACTATGCCATCTTGGAATTCACAAGGTGCACCTGTGTAATTATCATGCCGTTTCATCAGCTTCTTGATATGCCACACCTAGACAGTAGACGGATTATCTTGGCAAAGGAAAAGTGCTCAAAAACAGGGATCTAAACTAATTTGTGAACAGGTTTTTTGAAAAAAAATTGCTTTTTGTGGTTATGGAAATTATCTGGAAACTTTTCTTTCAGCTCATGAAACATGGGACCAACACTTTACAGGTTGTGTTCATATTTTTGTTTAGTGTACAGTTGAAGTCAGAAGTTCACATACAATTTAGCCAAATACATTTAAGCTCAGTTTTTCTCAAATCCTGACATTTAATCCTAGTAATCCTTTATTTTAAGAATGTGAAATGTCAGAATAATATTAGATAGAATTATTTATTTCAGGTTTTATTTCTTTCATCAAAATCCCAGTGGGGCAGAAGTTTACATGCACTCAATTAGTATTTGGTAGCATTGCCTTTAAATCATTTAACTTTGGTCAAATGTTTCGGGTAGCCTTCCACAAGATTCTCACAACAAGTTGGGTGAATTTTGGCCCATTCCTCCTGACAGCTGGTGTAACTGAGTCAGGTTTGTAGGCCTCCTTGCTCGCACACGCTTTTTCAGGTCTGCCAACAAATTTTCTATAGGATTTGAGGTCAGGGCTTTGTGATGGCCACTCCAATACCTTGACTTTGCTGTCCTTAAGCCATTTTGCCACAACTTTATGAGCTTGGGGTCATTGTCCATTTGGAAGACTCATTTGCGACCAAGCTTTAACTTCCTGACTGATGTCTTGAGATGTTGCTTCTAAAGCCATGACATCATTTTCTGGAATTTTCCAAGCTGTTTAATTAAAGGGTCAGTCAACTTAAACTTCTGACCCACTGTAATTGTGATATAGTGAATTATAAGTGAAATAATCTGTAAACAATTGTTGGAAAAATTACTTGTGTCATGCACACAGTGATGTCCTAACCGACTTGCCAAAACTATAGTTTGTTAACAAGAAATGTGTTGACTAGTTGAAAAACAAGTTTTAATGACTCCAACCTAAGTGTATGTAAACTTGTTTTAAATAAAAAAATGATGGTAAATTAGTTATTGTTTACAGAACTTATTTTGGTATTTTATTAGGATCCCCATTAGCTGTTACAAAAGCAGCAGCTACTATTCCTGAGGTCCACACAAAACACGACATAATACAGACATTAATAGACAAGAACAGCTCAGTTGACATATCAATACAAACTAGATCAAATAGGGGAGAGATGTTATGCCGTGAGGTGTTTTTTTTTTAACCAGATTTGCTGTTCATTTGAGCAATATGAGATGGAACGGAGTTCCATGCAATAATGTCTCTCTATAATATGGTACACTTTCTTGAATTTGTTCTGGATTTGGGGACTGTGAAAAGACCCCTGGTGGCATGTCTGCTGCGGTAAGTGTGTGTGTCAGAGCTACATGTAAGTTGACTATGCAAACAATTTTGGGGATTTTCAACACATTGTTTCTTATGAAAAGAAGAAGGGATGCAGTCAGTCTCTCCTTAAACCTTAACCAAGAGAGACTGCATGCATAGTATTTATGTCAGCCCTCTGATTGCAAGACATGCCAGCTGCAGCTTAACTAGGTCTTTCCTTGCAGCACTCAACCACACGACTGGACAATAATCAAGATAAAACAAAACTATAGCCTGCAGGACTTGCTTTTAGGAGTGTAGTGTTAAAAAAGCAGAGCATCTCTTTATTACGGACAGACCTCTCCCCATCTTTACAACCATTGAATCTATATGTTTTGACCAGGAAAGTTTACAATCTAAGGTAACACCAAGTAATTTAGTCTCCTCAACTTGTTCAACAGCCACACCATTCATTACCAGATTCAGCTGAGGTCCAGAACTTAGGGAATGATTTGTACCAAATACAATGCTCTTAGTTTTAGAGATGCTCAGGGTCAGTTTATTACTGGCCACCAATTCCAACACGGACTGGTTTCAGGGACTTGATTAGCTATGGTTGCCAATGCATATATGGTTGAATAATCAGCATACATGGACACACATGCTGTGCTTAATGCCAGTCACTGGTAAAAATAGAAAAGAGTAGATGGCCTTGAGAGCTGCCCAGCGGTACACCACACTTTCCATGTTTGACACTAGAGAAGCTTCCATTAAAGAAAACCGTTTCAGTTCTATTAGATAGATAGTTCTGAATCCACGATAAGAGGTTGAAAAGCCATAAAACATTGTTTTTTTCAACAACAGGTTATGTATGGTCAGTAATATCAAAGGATGCACTGAAATCTAACAGTACAGCTCCCATAATCTTCTTATTGTCAATTTCTTTCAACCAGTCATCAGTCATTTGTGCCCTTCTCTATAAGCATGCTGAAAGTCTGTTGTTAATTTGTTTACCGAGAAGTAGCATTGAATTTGGTCCCCCAAAAAATTCCAGCAGTTTGCTAAGAGCTGGCAGAAAGCTGATAGGTCTGCTGTTAGAACCAGTAACTTCCCACTCTTGGGTAGTAAAATGACTTTGGCTTCCCTCCAGGCCTGAGGACAAAGACTTTCCTCTAGGCTCAGATTAAATATACTACAGATAGGAGTGGCTATAGAGTCAGCTACTATCCTCAGCGCAGATGCAAAAATGTAATATCCAATGTTTTGACAGGCAGGCTGTCTTCATCAGGTTATAATCAAACACTGCAGGGTGACTCGTTTATATAGTGTCAAAAGACACAGGTGTCATAATCATGGCCAAGTGTGGCCTAATATCATTGGTTAATTCTCAAATATTAAAATGGCATACAAAGAACATACAAAAAACAAATGGATATCTTACGATCATAGATTAATTTTAGACTACGCAAGCTTACAAACAATTACAAAAGTCACAATAATCACAAGAATGTCTTCGGATCAAAGTCTACGTTGAGACCGAAGGGAGAAAGATTCAGGCAGCCTCTCGTTTTAACAATAAATGATCAAGGTCACCCCCTCTCCTAGGGAGGGTGACATGTTCGATGCCAATATAAACGCAGAGACGAAATCGAGTGGTTTGCTTCCAAAAAGTGGGGCGCAACTGGGTAAGTCGAGTTTTTGCACCTAATGGTGCTACGATGCTCTGAGAGACGTACTTTTAATTTACGCTTTCTTTTACCCACAAGGACAAGTTATAAGATAAATAACTGCCTTAGTGGAGCACGTAATAACACCTTTGATTGGGATCTGTTTCCCTGTTTGTGGGTGTTTGAAGGATCTACATGTATAAGTGCCATTGCATTGAGCACAGCCGTTACACTTGTAATTTCCATCCAGTAGGGGTGCAAATAGACTTTGTTCAGGAATATCTTGGGGTGGTAAATCAGAGTGTACCGATTGGTCTCTGAGATTTCTGCCCCGCGAGAACACAACCAAGGGAAGGTCCGAAAACACATTACTGGGATTTTCATTGGATTTTGGAATGTGTCAATGTTTGAATGTGTGTTGGAATTGGAATGTGTCAATGTTGGAATGTGTGTTGGAATTGGAATGTGTCGATGTTTGAACGATTCCCTTAATTTTTTCAGAGCACTTTGAATAGCGGGTAGTTAGAATGCGAGACTGACCTTGAAACAGGTCATGTTTTGTTTTGGATTTTCTCAATGGCATTATTAATCTGATCATTTTTGTACCCCTTCGCCTTGAATTTTCTTTGCGTCTCAGCCAAATTTCTGTCGAGTTCTGATTTGTTTTTTTGGTAATTATTTTGATTCTACAGAATTGTCTGTAGTGCAAACAATTTTTCAAGGGAAGTGGGTGACAACTGTCAGCCCTCAACAAACTGTTACGATCAGTAGGTTTCCTGTAAAGGTCACTGTATAGAACATTATTTTCACATAAGATCAGAAGATCAAGAAAACTGATTTGACGTGTATCAGATTGCATAGTAAACCTCAAATGTTCAGAACAGGAGTTAAGAAAAGCATAAAACGCCTGGAGCTGTTTTGCGTCACCCCTCCATAGAACAAAAATATAATCAATATGCCGTTTCCAAATAATGTTAGGCAAGAAAACATTTTTGAGAGGATTGAAAATAGACTTTCTCCATGTAACCCATGTACAAATTAGCATAGTCAGGAGCCATGGGGGATCTCATAGCAGTACCCTTCATCTGAATAAAGAAATCATTTAGAAACATGAAGTAGTTGTGTGTGAGTACTATTTCAGCCAATGTCATAATGCAGGCAATGGAAGGTAGTTCATTAGGGTCACGTTGCAGAAGAAAATGTTCCATAGCTTCACAATACCGCCCTCGCGTGGAATATTTGTGTATAACAATTCAACATCAAAAGTAACTAGCAAGGTATTCTCAGGGAGAGGATCAAGAGATTCAACGATAGAGATCATACTGCTGGTGTCCTTTACAAAGGAGGGGAGCTGTTCAGCGAGTGGTCTAATTAAAAAGTCAACAAAAGTAGATAGAGGGGCTGTTACAGCATCAATGCCCGCTACAATAGGGCGCCCTGGAGGTTTTGTAACATTCTTGTGTCATTTCGGCAAAGTATAGAAAGTGGCATTTTTAGGGTGTTGAATAGCCAAAAAGTTGTTATTTTTTGGTTATCTGACCAGAACTTAAATAACCATCTAGGGTATTTAAGATGGTATTCTGAAACTGGGAAGTTTTTTTTAATTTTTTTTTTATTTCACCTTTATTTAACCAGGTAGGCTAGTTGAGAACAAGTTCTCATTTGCAACTGCGACCTGGCCAAGATAAAGCATAGCAGTGTGAACAGACAACACAGAGTTACACATGGAGTAAACAATTAGCAAGTCAATAACACAGTAGAAAAAATGGGCAGTCTATATACAATGTGTGCAAAAGGCATGAGGAGGTAGGCGAATAATACAATTTTGCAGATTAACACTGGAGTGATAAATGATCAGATGGGCATGTACAGGTAGAGATATTGGTGTGCAAAAGAGCAGAAAAGTAAATAAATAAAAACAGTATAAAAACAGTATGGGAATGAGGTAGGTGAAAAAGGGTGAGCTATTTACCTATAGACTATGTACAGCTGCAGCGATCGGTTAGCTGCTCGGATAGCTGATGTTTGAAGTTGGTGAGGGAGATAAAGTCTCCAACTTCAGCGATTTTTGCAATTCGTTCCAGTCACAGGCAGCAGAGTACTGGAACGAAAGGCGGCCAAATGAGGTGTTGGCTTTAGGGATGATCAGTGAGATACACCTGCTGGAGCGCGTGCTACGGATGGGTGTTGCCATCGTGACCAGTGAACTGAGATAAGGCGGAGCTTTACCTAGCATGGACTTGTAAATGACCTGGAGCCAGTGGGTCTGGCGACGAATATGTAGTGAGGGCCAGCCGACTAGAGCATACAAGTCGCAGTGGTGGGTGGTATAAGGTGCTTTAGTGACAAAACGGATGGCACTGTGATAGACTGCATCCAGTTTGCTGAGTAGAGTGTTGGAAGCCATTTTGTAGATGACATCGCCGAAGTCGAGGATCGGTAGGATAGTCAGTTTTACTAGGTAAGCTTGGCAGCGTGAGTGAAGGAGGCTTTGTTGCGGAATAGAAAGCCGACTCTGGATTTGATTTTTGATTGGAGATGTTTGATGTGAGTCTGGAAGGAGAGTTTGCAGTCTAGCCAGACACCTAGGTACTTATAGATGTCCACATATTCAAGGTTGGAACCATCCAGGGTGGTGATGCTAGTCGGGCATGCGGGTGCAGGCAGCGATCGGTTGAAAAGCATGCATTTGGTTTTACTCGCGTTTAAGAGCAGTTGGAGGCCACGGAAGGAGTGCTGTATGGCATTGAAGCTCGTTTGGAGGTTTGATAGCACAGTGTCCAATGACGGGCCGAAAGTATATAGAATGGTGTCGTCTGCGTAGAGGTGGATCAGGGAATCGCCCGCAGCAAGAGCAACATCATTGATATATACAGAGAAAGAGTCGGCCCGAGAATTGAACCCTGTGGCACCCCCATAGAGACTGCCAGAGGACCGGACAGCATGCCCTCTGATTTGACACACTGAACTCTGTCTGCAAAGTAATTGGTGAACCAGGCAAGGCAGTCATCCGAAAACCGAGGCTGTTGAGTCTGCCGATAAGAATTTGGTGATTGACAGAGTCGAAAGCCTTGGCGAGGTCGATGAAGACGGCTGCACAGTACTGTCTTTATCGATGGCGGTTATGATATCATTTAGTACCTTGAGTGTGGCTGAGGTGCACCCGTGACCGGCTCGGAAACCAGATTGCACAGCGGAGAAGGTACGGTGGGATTCGAGATGGTCAGTGACCTGTTTGTTGACTTGGCTTTCGAAGACCTTAGATAGGCAGGGCAGGATGGATATAGGTCTATAGCAGTTTGGGTCCAGGGTGTCTCCTCCTTTGAAGAGGGGGATGACTGCGGCAGCTTTCAATCCTTGGGGATCTCAGACGATATGAAAGAGAGGTTGAACAGGCTGGTAATAGGGGTTGCGACAATGGCGGCAGATAGTTTCAGAAATAGCGGGTCCAGATTGTCAAGCCCAGCTGATTTGTACGGGTCCAGGTTTTGCAGCTCTTTCAGAACATCTGCTATCTGGATTTGGGTAAAGGAGAACCTGGAGAGGCTTGGGTGAGGAACTACGGGGGGCGGAGCTGTTGGCCGAGGTTGGAGTAGCCAGGCGGAAGGCATGGCCAGCCGTTGAGAAGTGCTTATTGAAGTTTTCGATAATCATGGATTTATCGGTGGAGACCGTGTTTCCTAGCCTCAGTGCAGTGGGCAGCTGGGAGGAGGTGCTCTTGTTCTCCATGGACTTCACAGTGTCCCAGAACTTTTGGAGTTGGAGCTACAGGATGCAAACTTTTGCCTGAAGAAGCTGGCCTTAGCTTTCCTGACTGACTGCGTGTATTGGTTCCTGACTTCCCTGAACAGTTGCATATCACGGGGCTATTCGATGCTATTGCAGTCCGCCACAGGATGTTTTTGTGCTGGTCGAGGGCAGTCAGGTCTGGAGTGAACCAAGGGCTGTATCTGTTCTTGGTTCTGCATTTTTTGAACGGAGCATGCTTATCCAAAATGGTGAGGAAGTTACTTTTAAAGAATGACCAGGCATCCTCAACTGACGGGATGAGGTCAATGTCCTTCCAGGATACACGGGCCAGGTCGATTAGAAAGGCCTGCTCACAGAAGTGTTTTAGGGAGCGTTTGACAGTGATGAGGGGTGGTCGTTTGACTGCGGCTCCGTGGCGGATACAGGCGATGAGGCAGTGATCGCTGAGATCCTGGTTGAAGACAGCGGAGGTATATTTGGAGGGCCAGTTGGTCAGGATGACGTCTATGAGGGTGCCCTTGTTTACAGAGTTAGGGTTGTACCTGGTGGGTTCCTTGATGATTTGCGTGAGATTGAGGGCATCTAGCTTAGATTGTAGGACTGCCGGGGTGTTAAGCATATCCCAGTTTAGGTCACCTAACAGGACAAACTCTGAAGCTAGATGGGGGCGATCAATTCACAAATGGTGTCCAGGGCACAGCTGGGAGCTGACGGGGTCGGTAGCAGGCGGCAACAGTGAGAGACTTGTTTCTGGAGAGAGTAATTTTCAAAATTAGTAGTTCAAACTGTTTGGGTATGGACCTGGAAAGTATGACATTACTTTGCAGGCTATCTCTGCAGTAGACTGCGACTCCGCCCCCTTTGGCAGTTCTATCTTGACGGAAGATGTTATAGTTGGGTATGGAAATCTCTGAATTTTTGGTGGCCTTCCTGAGCCAGGATTCAGACACGGCAAGGACATCAGGGTTAGCAGAGTGTGCTAAAGCAGTGAGTAAAACAAACTTAGGGAGGAGGCTTCTGATGTTGACATGCATAACACCAAGACTTTTCGATCACAGAAGTCAACAAATGAGGGTACCTGGGGACATGCAGGGCCTGGGTTTACCTCCACATCACCCGCGGAACAGAGAAGGAGTAGTATGAGGGTGCGGCTAAAGGCTATCAAAACTGGTCGCCTAGAGCGTTGGGGGCAGAGGATAAGAGGAGCAGGTTTCTGGGCATGGTAGAATATATTCAGGGCATAATGCGCAGACAGGGGTATGGTGGGGTGCGGGTACAGCGGAGGTAAGCCCAGGCACTGGGTGATGATGAGAGAGGTTGTATCTCTGGACATGCTGGTTGTAATGGGTGAGGTCACCGCATGTGTGGGGGGTGGGACAAAGGAGGTAACAGGGGTATGCAGAGTGGGGTCACTTCTGAGTTGTCAAGTAGTTGTCTATGACACTCATTTACATAAGCTGTCCTATCGATGAGTACAACCAGTAAGGACTGACGTATCGGATTGTAAATCAAGCAAAGCCTGTTTTTCATCCTTCGGTAAATTATGAAAAGATTTGGACTCCTGTTTGTTCTTAAGGTTAGGGGGGCCTGACGAGGCATTTGGCTACCTTAATCGAGTCATAGTGAATCCCACCCTTTACCTGCCCTTCATTGAGTTCCTTCACTTTGGCATCAGGAATTGGATTCCTTCGCCTCCGCATCAGGACCACAGCCGACAAGTCGGCGCAACAAAGGGGTGAGTGCACGCTGCAGTCGGCTATCCTCACGTGGACACCCAGTCAAGTCACGTGAGCGGTGTACAGTTCCCGCTCAGCCCAGTCAAAACTGTTCGCTGCTCTGGCCCCCCAATGATGGAACAAACTCCCTCACAACGCCAGGACAGCGGAGTCAATCACCACCTTCCGGAGACACCTGAAACCCCACCTCTTTAAGGAATACCTAGGATAGGATAAGTAATCCTTCTCACCCCTCCCCCCCTAAAAGATTTAGATGCACTATTGTAAAGTGGCTGTTCCACTGGATGTCATAAGGTGAATGCACCAAGTTGTAAGTCGCTCTGGATAAGAGCGTCTGCTAAATGACTTAAATGTAAATGTAAATGTAATTACAAAACAACAAACGTGGCAAAACCCGAAACAGTGCAGAGAACACAAAGACAGGAAACAACCACCCACAAAACCCAACACAAAACAGGCTACCTAAATATGGTTCCCAATCAGAGACAACGATAGACAGCTGCCTCTAATTGAGAACCAATCTAGGCAACCATAGACATACAAAACTACCTAGAAAGGAAACAGCCCCATAAACATACAAAACCCCTAGACCCGACAAAACACATAAATCCCCCATGTCACACCCTGACTTAACTAAGGCCAGGGCGTGACACAAATGGAATGAATATACAGTGAAAAGTTTGGACACACCTACTCACAAAAGTTTGTTTATTTTTTCACTATTTTCTACATTGTATAATAATAGTGAAGATATCAACACTTAAATAACCCATATGGAATCATGTCACCACAAAAGTGTTAAATATATTTTTATTTTAGATTATTCAAAGTAGCCACCCTTTGCCTTGAGGACAGTTTGTACACGTTTGGCATTCTCTCAACCAGCTTCACTTGGAATGCTTTTCCAACCGTCTTGAAGGAATTCCCACACTGGCAGCTTTTCCTTCACTCTGTGGTCCAACTCATCACAGAACCATCTCAATTGGGTTGAGGTCGGGTTATTGTGGGAGCCAGGTAATCTGATGCAGCACTCCATCACTCTCCTTCTTGGACAAATAGCCCTTACACCGCCTGAAGGTATATTAGGTCATTGTCCTGTTGAAAAACAAATGATAGTCCCACTAAGCGCAAATCAGATGGGATGGCGTATCGCTGCAGAATGCAGGACTCACAGACCAAAGGACAGATTTCCAGCGGTCTAATGTCCATTGCTTGTGTTTCTAGGCCCAAGCAAGTCTCTTCTTCTTATTGGTGTCCTCTAGTAGTGGTTTCTTTGCAGTAAATCAACCATGAAGGCCTGATTAACGGAGTCTCCTCTGAACAGTTGATGTTGAGATGTGTCTGTTACTTTAACTCTGTCAAGCATTTATTTGGGCTGCAACTTTTTTGGTTACAACATGATTCCATTTCATAGTTTTGATGTCTTCACTATTATTATACAATGTAGAAAATAGTAAACAATAAAGAAAAACCCTTTTATGAGCCTTTTATGAGTAGGTGTGTCCAACCTCACCTCCCCTGTCTGATATCTTGACTTTTTCTATTCCGCAATATCTAAAAGGTAGAAATGTAATGTTTTGGTCATTTAAATGCACTGCGACTGGAAAATCAGCGTAGTTTCTCCTGATTGTATCTTTTATGTTCACTAATTCTCTGTTTGAGAGAACAAGAGGTTTTATATACATAGCACAGCCCACATGGACATTTAATCATGTAGATAACATGGGTGGTGGAGCACCTAATAATGTAATTCATTTGGAACCGTTTTCCTGTATATCAGTGGTAGAAAAAGTCACATCATATTGTTGCACTATAAGCAGCCTCTGCATTTATAGCTACCATTCGGAAAAGGGCGATAAAGAGGGCAATTTTCTTTTGTTGCTGACAGTTGGCATGGGCCAATTGTTTGTGTAAATTGCAACCTCTCCTATATACAATAAGTGGTGGGTTCTTAAACTCAGCTGGCAGAGCTGGGTCCGATGATTAAAACATGCCAGTGTTTCTTGACAGCATCTCCCACTTTGCGTGTGGTGGTGAACATTACAGAGTGTTCTTTAGCTCTAGTGAGTCTTTTTTTGTAGCAGCTCATCTCGTGTTTTTCCCTAATGTCAAATTAAGAGCTTCCTCCACACATCGAGGAAAGTAGCCTCCTTTGAAGCATATTATGCGTCTGTTGTTTTTTCTAGATAGTCCCCTGTGGAGTGGCAATATAAAGCGCAGTCTGACAAAAGTTCTTAACTTTAAAACCGATGCACCTGGCACCTACTACTATACCCCGTTCAACTTAAATCTTTTGTCTTGTCCAAATATCTTCTGAATGGCACACATATACAATCCATGTCTCAATTGTCTCAAGGCTTAAAAATCCTTCTTTGACACGTCTTCTCCCCTTCATCTACACTGATTGAAGTGGATGTAATAGGCGACATCAATAAGGGTTTGATGGGAATTCACCTGGTTATGTCATGGAAAGAACAGACGTTAATGTTATGTACACTGTGTATAACACAAGAATGTCATGTTTTTGACTGCACTGGGCCTTTAATAGGCACGTACTATAGTCATCTTTCCCTCTTGAGATGGGAAAACATCATGTTTATTTAATTAGGTTGAACATGTGCTCGTCATGTTAGGTGAAATAAAACTATTTTTTCCCACCAAGTTACACTACCCAAAAGGGACTCATTTTGTGGAACTACCCAACAGCTTTTGGTCCTGAAAAGCTTTTGTAGAGGTGATGTACGGGTTGAATAGTGTAGGTCTTTGTAGAAGAATCCAGGTCGCTATAGACCTCTTCCTTTGTGTACAAATACTGGCACGATATGTGGATGTGCACGTGTTGATGGCAGTAGCTACGTTCAGTGAAGAAGTTGTCTCGTAGCAACCACTTGGTCTATATGTAGTAGGCTTCATGGCCTAGGATTTTAAAAAAAATAAACAATTCTAAAGAATAGATAAAACATGGCAGAGCTGAAATTCCTTACACTAAAATCAACTGTACTCACCGGGATCGTGAAGGACCACAGTGATGTAGATACTGCATCAGGAGACTCAAACACCAACACAGAAGACCTGCCAGAGCCACTCACAGCTCTGTATGATGCCAATCTAAGGGACCTCTCACCACCTGAAATAAAGGAGAAAAGTGAAGAAGCTTTCCAGAGATTGAAACAGAAACTGACCCGTGATCAGTGTGAATCCCTTGAGCTTACCTCCAAGGAGCAGTCCAAATGCCAGGCCTGGCACACCAACCGAATTGGACGGATAACAAGCACCGCCTTCCATCGTGTGTGCACGGCAGGCAGAAACACGGACAAAATCAACTTGGTGAAAAAGACAATGCATTACAATGACAGTGAGTTGCATCATGTCCCAGCTGTACTTTGGGGAAGAGACATGGAGGACACAGCCAGAAAGTACTACACGGAAGAAATGAGCAAAATCCATGCCAACTTCAGTGTGAAGCTCTCTGGTCTTGTTGTGCGGAACGATCAACCACATCTCGGGGCGTCTCCAGATGGATTAGTGAACTGTTCCTGTTGTGGGAGAGGAACCCTTGAAGTTAAGTGCCCATACAAATACCGTGATGGCCTTACAGGGTGCAGTGATGACACACAGTTCTGCTTGGACAAATCACTGCACCTAAAGAAGAATCATGAATATTACCACCAAGTTCAACTTCACATGTTTGTTTGCAATGTCCAATACTGTGACTTTGTGGTTTGGACAAGTGCTGAGGTCATTGTGCGTCGCATAATCAGAGATGAAGAAATGCTACAAAAAGCCCTACCTAGGGCTGAAAGGTTCTTTATTGCAAGTGTTTTGCCGGAACTATTGACGCGAAGCCACGACCCTCTCCTAGAAACACTTAAAGAGTGTTCACACTGATATCCCGATATTTGTACAATCTCAAGAAAGTAAAAAAAATCTATATGAAGTGGAAAGAATTCAAATTAATTTACATTTTGACATTTGGATGATGCAATATCACAACACAGCACAAAATACCTCATGAGCACATTGTTACAGTTTTGTAACGTGTACGCTGGGAGTCGGGAAGTACAGGGAGTGCACATTTAATAATAAATAGAACATGAAACAGAGTCAATAACATTTACATTTAAGTCATTTAGCAGATGCTCTTATCCAGAGCGACTTACAAATTGGTGCATACACCTTATGACATCCAGTGGAACAGCCACTTACAATAGTGCATCTAAATCTTTTAGGGGGGTGAGAAGGATTACTTACCCTATCCTAGGTATTCCTTGAAGAGGTGGGGTTTCAGGTGTCTCTGGAAGGTGGTGATTGAAGAACCAAGGTGGAGTGACAGATAACGGGAGATAATCAAGAGGTGATGGAATCCATGGGTCACGAGGCGCAGGTGCGTAACAATGGTGGCAGGTGTGCGTAATGAGACAACCGACGTTGAGCGCCAGAGAGAGAGAGAGAGCGGGAGTAAACGTAACATTATCCCTGGCGCGCTTGGCTCCAGATGACACCAATCAGAGGGACGGTCTTGAGGACCAGGAGCGGGCCGGACGCTTCTGCTGAGGCGCAGGACCTTGTAGAGCTGGCTGAGGCATGGGAGCCTGACGTGCCGGCTGAGGCATGGGAGCCTGAAAAGGTTGGCATGGGAGCCTGAAATTACCGGCTGAGGCATGGGAGCCTGACGTGCCGGCTGAGGCATGGGAGCCTGACGTGCCGGCTGAGGCATGGGAGCCTGACGTGCCGGCTGAGGCATGGGAGCCTGACGTGCCGGCTGAGGCATGGGAGCCTGACGTGCCGGCTGAGGCATGGGAGCCTGACGTGCCGGCTGAGGCATGGGAGCCTGACGAGCCAGTTGAGGCATGGAAGCCTGACGAGCCAGCTGAGGCATCCCTGGTTGCTTCGGAAGTGGCACTTGGACCTGACGTCACCAGTAGAAAAATTTTGGGGAAAATACCTATGCGTAATGATGGATGACCAAAGTACTCAAAATTAAGTTAATTAATAAATAATTAAATGTATTTTAAAATATTTTAAGAATAAGTGCCACATTATTTGATATCTTTTTCACAATGTTACTTTTCACAATAATGTTACCATATTTAATTTAATTATAATACATTGTATTTCCCCATTTTTATTTTATTTCATAATGTATTTCCGATTCCATTGCATTTTTCATTTCATGGCCACTCGCAAGGGTATATATATATATATATATATATATATACAGTATATATGTCAATCAGCCCAGGTGGGTAGTCTTTAGTCACTGACTGTGTAATCATTCACAATCGATTACTATATCCTGTTGAACTTGACCTGACAGTTAAGGCAGAACTAGGAATGCCATTTCTCTGTGTACGGGTGTGCCGAGCAGTCGGACGGATATGGCACATTTTCCTGATATGATTATGATCCGAGTATTTTTTGTTATTATCCGTAATTGGAAAAAATAAATGTTCGGGTGCCAACGTGCAACTTTAAATCAAAAGTGCGAGGTGCTTCATGGTCTAAATAGCTCAACTGGCTAATTTGCCTGTCTGTAAAGAGAAGGGCGGGGTGTATGCTGATCCTGCTGCTCGGATTGGATAGAGAGAAGACGTATTTCACAATCCACTCGCTCACGCCATCACTTCTCCTCGCATGTTTCGGTCTGATCACTAAGATTTCTGCTGCCTCCTGTTAGCCTGCTATTATGAGGAGGATGGTGAGGATGTTTGCTATAGCAAGCAATGTGTATAGCATCTAACAAGTGGGCGAAAATTATTTTTTAAATAATAAATGTTGATGCGCATTCTGAGTGACAGCAAAACAGCAAAAGTTGAGGAGACAAACCCTCTCCGTGCGCTGCTCCAAATCTGCAGCATTTTCGCTCTATAAACATCCAGGGATGTTTTCGGTATTTTTTCCAATATATGGAGTGTTTGGTGCAGAATTCTCCAAACGATTGGCGGCTTCACGGAGAACTATAGACTTTTGGTGTCATCCATTGTTAAGAAAAGTAGCTACATCAAAAACAGGGCAACGCGAGAACAAATACTGTTACAAGCTGGACTTATTCATTAAGCTTTTATTGGCGGACTTACATCCAAAAAGGTGTATTGCCGCCACATATTGGGTGCGGTAAAAACAGATACTTTAACGAAAATAAATAAATAAAACCAACTCATTATTCTAAAAAAAACTAAACAAAAGTCAATATACTCCGATCCCTACACAGAGGGTGAAGCATCTTCCCTGCAGTGAAATCCTAGAGAGCCAAGATGCTTTTAGCCGCTTTCACAATTATTTTAGTTGTTGTTAGTTCTGTTCTGAACAATACATCCCCTGTGCAATAAATGCAACAAAAATCATCCTTCTGTTTGACTTTAGCCACCACTTTTGCCTAACAATCTTGTTCAAGGGCTTTGAACCAATTACCTACTTGACCACGCCCACTTGCATTGATTGGCATATCCCCTTGCGATTATGGTTATGAAATTTGGAAATACCAAAGATTATGGATATACTGACCAGACACGTCTCTCCGCCCTAACAATGGGAGTCATTGTCCACACAGCGGCACGTCAGGCTGTCAAGCGCCCACCTGTCCTTTCTTTGCTGTCTAGCTCACGCCTATCCTTTCTTTGGATTGGTAGATTTTATTATCTTATTATTTTAACCCATTACTGAACCTCTCATTGACCTCCAAACAAAAACTCCTTGCTTGGTGGGCAAAACAACGAAAAAACGCCACCTGCTGGAGGGAGACTAATTTTCCGCAGAGTTGGGCCTCGCTTCCTCTATGGAAATACATCATGTGACAAAGCGCCATTATAAAATTATAAATGTTCTGATGAAAAAGAAACATTGGGAAATACAATGTATTATGAAATTAAATATGCTAACATTATTTTGAAAAGTTACATTATGAAAAAAATGTCATAATAATGCAGCACCTATTCTTGAATCATTTATATTTGATGTATTTATTAATTAATTATGTATTTATCTTGAGTAATGTGGTATTTAATTTTATATATAATTTCATTTTGAGTACTTTGGTCCTCCTTATATACTGTACTTCCCATTGCAAACATCTTCATTACATTCAGCACAAAAAAATAACCAGTGAACAAAGTCTAAATGCAACAATGTTTCACACACGGAACACATTTTTTTCAGAGTGATAGCTAACAACCGCAAGTGAGCTGCAATAATAAAATAACATTTCCACTCACCAGATGATCATTTGAAACGTAACTTCTTGTCGAAAGTTCATCTTGAAAAGGGTCTATTGAGCAGTGATATGTAGGCCTTCGTGAAGGCAGAAGTTTCCATATGTTTTTGTAAAAATGGTCCCACCCATTATATGTCCAAATGTGATTGGTTTATTCTACAGTTGAAAGACAGCCTTCTATCAAACTTCTGAGGGCCTAGCTCAGAGTTAGGCAACCCTGGTCCTGGAGTGCCACAGGCACTTCATGTTTTTGATTTAACCAACCTGGAAGACCAGGTGTTTTGAATTTAGGCAATCATTGACCTGATCAGTTAGCTCAGTTGGTCAGGTGTGGTGTCTAGTTGGAATAAAATCCTGCAGTACCTGCAGCACTCCAGGAACAGGGTTGCCTACCCCTGCCTAGTCAGTGGTGAGTTATCTATAGATGAATCTACAGAGTTTCTAAACCCAGAGGCGCAACATCACAAGACTTCCCAGGAAGCAGAAGCAGACCAGGTCGGGGGTTTTGGGTTTGAGAAGTCAATGAAACATATGAACAAATATTCCTCAGTTGTTAATTCTCTCGAAATTGAAAGGCTCGACCTAGATTTGAGCCAATGTCTTAAGTAGTTGGTCATGATATTACTCCAACCTTGTGAAAGTGACAAACTGACACGTTTTCATTTAGGTCAAAAACGACTTTATATCGAGGAAGTGCCTTTAATTTGATGGTCTGCACATGAACAGTACAGTGTGAGACCCGATGATGTGTTGCTACACATGAGCTTAGATAGCCGCCATCACATCACCAATAAGCAAAATCCTTATAAAATATTTTTTTTTCTCATCAGTTTTAACCCTTTCCAACACAAACTGAAGAGATTAAATCCGAATATCTGTCAAGACTTCTGCCGAAGTCGGTCCCTCTCCTTGTTCGGGCGGTGCTCGGCGGTCGACGTCACCGGTCTTCTAGCCATCATTGATCCATTTTTCATTTTCCATTGGTTTTGTCTTGTCTTCCTACACACCTGGTTTCAATGCTGCAGGGTAGCCTAGTCGTTAGAGTGTTGGACTAGTAACCGGAAGGTTGCAAATCCCCGAGCTGACAAGGTACAAATCTGTCGTTCTGCCCCTGAACAGGCAGTTAACCCACTGGTCCTAGACCAGTTAACCCACTGGTCCTAGACCAGTTAACCCACTGGTCCTAGACCGTCGTTGAAAATAAGACTTTGTTCTTAACTGACTTGCCTGGTTAAATAAAGGTTTAAAAAAAAAACTCTGTTTCCCCTCATGTCTTTGTCAGAGATGGTTTGTTATTATTTCGTGTTTGTATTGGTGCGCGACGGGTCCTCGTACCCACTTTGTTTTGTTAATTTATTAATGGTTTTGAAGTTATGTTTTAAGTTATTAATAAACTACTCCATTTTACCAAGATCGATTCCCCTGCGCCTGGCTTCCTTGCCACCGATACACACGCCTATGACTATCATTGAAAATAAGAATATAATCAGGCTCTCATAATGTTATTGAAAATAGAACATTTATATTTAAAATATACAATTATTTAATAAATCCTTGGGCTTTCATTGACCGTATTTTGATCAAACACATCCTAACTTTGGATTTGAAAAAAACAGGCCATACTGAACATTCCTCTGGCCCCTTCTCCAGTCTTTCATGTTTACAGTCATTGGGCATAATATATAATATAATAATATACAGAAGGACCACTATACTCTTTACAGTGATGCATGACCTGATTTATGAAGTTCACACACACACACACACACACACACACACACACACACACACACACACACACACACACACACACACTCAGTCATGCACACATACAAAAAGAGGAGGTAGAAGCATCTCCAGTCAGATTTTGTCTAGTCAGACGACGCACCGGTGGCAGTTTGTGCTTGGGGAAAGGGTGCGCAAGCCAGCGCTCAATGGAGTTTTCCTGAGAGGGCTCCAATGCTGAAGCAGCAAAAACAAACAACCAGCACCCACACAAAGAGCCCCAATACACCAACCTGAACCAGGCCACTGTCACAATGACAACACAAACACCACAGGGGAACAATAAGCCCCTCTGCTTTCCAGAAGCCCAAGCCGCAATAAAGAGCCATGCGCCCAGGGACACGGGCTGTTTGACACCACAGGCCACCCAACATATTCTCAAGCCACTCAATGATGTCTATGCATGGTGACTAGCCTTCTTCTGACACGCACACGCTCCCGCATTCTCTCGTCTCATACCCACATTCTCCAAGTACAAGGGCCATGCCTCTGCCAAGACGTCGGTCCTCCTTCTTGGGCCAGCACTCCGCTGCAGAGCGCCCGGGTAGCGCCAGCACCAGGGCTGGCACCGCGGGCATCACCACAGCCCCCCGGGGCGTCTTTGTGGGGACAGCCCCCACGGGCGGCACCTGCAGCCTGGGCACGCGAGTGTCGCGGCGTGCCCTGGGCATCAGCAGTGTGTTCCTGCAGGGGCTGAGGAGCACGGCTGTGCCTGTTATGCCCCATGGGGCTGGGGCTGGTGGCAGGCAGCACCCCGGGGGTGCTGAGAGCCTTAACTGCTGCCTGATGGAGTACAGGGACAAGGTGCACGCCCTGGAGCTGCTCAACCAGCAGCTGGAGGAGCAGATCCGACACTGCCTGGATCGTAAGGCGTCCAGTGCCGGAGCCTGGGGTCCCCTCAGACAGGACTGGGAGGACGTCTACAGGCAGGTAAGGAAGGGGAGAGAAGGAGGTAGTTGAGGATGATGGGTAGAGAGGATATAGATAGGTAAGGGGGAGAAAGGAAGAGCAGGGAGGAGAGGGATAAAGAAGGACTAGGATGACTTCTACAGGAAGAGGGAGAGGGAGGAGGGAGTTGAGGATGATGGGTAGAGGGTACAGACTGATAAGAAGGGAAAGAGAAAGAACGGGAGGAGAGGGGTAGAGAAGGACTAGGATGACTTCTACAGGAAGAGGGAGAGGGAGTTGAGGATGATGGGTAGAGGGTACAGACTGATAAGAAGGGAAAGAGAAAGAATGGGAGGAGAGGGGTAGAGAAGGACTGGGAAGACAACTGGGTACAGGTAAATAAGAGAGGGAGTTGTTGAATTGTCCTAGAATGAAGTTAAGAAAGCTCCTGCCGATGCAGCAGTGCAGCATTTTGCTGTTCTGTGCCTCCGACCAGATGAGAGTAGGTTGAAGCACGGACTGAGTGGGTGATTGGAGCTGGAGATTGTGGCGGGATTTGCACTGGATAGTGCGTTCATTTAAAAGGGACAGTTTTGGAGTCTAACTTTGAAGCAGTGTTCATGATCCTCAATTGTTTATTGCACTGTGGGACTGTTAGCATATTTGAATTTGTTTACCTTTATTTAACCAGGGGAAACCCATTAACACCAGGGTCTCATTTATAAGGCTGCCCTGGGATCAATACATCAACGTGATCAGCCTCAATACAATACTATACGGTTACAATGACACATTATACAACAAATCAAATTCAAAAGTGACAGATAAAAATTACACCTCAATCAAAACATCACCGCATTCCTCCTCAAAGTCCCAAACTGACCCTTCGAGACCAGAGAGTCAAGCCTCAAAGTGGCCTGCAGGTCATTCCATGCGCTAGGGGCACAATAAATATATCCAATCTTCCGGACTCTGTGGAGTCCCACGGAGTCTCTAGTGCCAGCCAGCCTTGAGAGGGAGTCTGATGGCGGCTGGATTTCCAATTAAGAAATGATGTAGAAGTATAGCAGTCTTCCATTGATGAGGTGCAATGCATTGTGATGCCATTATAATGCACTCCAAGACTTGGCACAGGCATGCATGACGCCCTTATCATCAGTGATGTAGTGAGTAAACAAAATAGTTGGGTAAAAGCTGCCCACCTTTCGCGGTGTATAAAGTAACACTCCCTGTATGCAGTTTTCAGCGACAGGTGGGTAAACACTCGTGCAAAATAAAAAAAAGTTGTGTAAATGATGTCTACCTGTGTTTACCCTCCACCACACCACTGCTTATAATGTCTGGTCTTATAATGGGGATCTCATAATGATCCTCGCTTAATAACAGCTATTTTGAGTCCATTGAAAATGACCTGCATAGAGAGGCTTAACATACCATACGCCTCATAATAAGACGTTGTAAAGGCGCATCCATGCTTTTAACAAGGCATTTTCACCCTAAGTTGGACTTCAGAGCATCTGTTGCACCCTAGTGGACAGACTGACATATTGCAAAACCTCCCACATAGGTTAGTGAGTCCATCCTCGACAATGCCAGGCTAATGCTGCAGACAGAGAATGTGCAGGCCAACGCTGAGGACTTCAAGGACCGGTGAGTGTACACTCTCCTCACATCCTCACATCCTCTCTCCTCACCTCCTCTCTTCTCACCTCCTTCCCAAAACGTCAGAACCTGGGGAAACGAGAAGAGCATGGAGAAGAACACTCTGTCTTTTGAGATTCACTTTCTCTCCATCCTGTAGGTATGAGAATGAGCAGCCCTTTAGGAAAGCGGTTGAGGAGGAGATCAGCTCTCTGTACAAGGTGATTGACGATGCCAACCTGACCAAGTCAGACCTGGAGAGCCAGATGGACAGCATGAGGGCTGAGCTCCGAGACCTGGCCCGCAACCACGAGGAGGTGAGTCAAGCATGAAGGATGGAGCACATACTGGAAAAAACAGATGACCAGCAGACCGCTAACTTTGTCATAGGGTTCCTTGTCGGGTTTTTAGAGTGGGATATTAGAGAAGGGTATATTCCCGTCAACATACAATCGCACACAATACAATTTCCCACTTAGTTGAATCCCCAAGACAGTTCCTGTGTATTCGTTAAGTTTATTTACCCAGCATAGAAACAAATGGAGCACATGAGAAACCCTAACTGCTAGCATTTCCATAGGATTCCTTTCTTGTGGGGTTTTGCCCACTGACAAGCATTTACCTCCAACCCAGAGTGAAAGCCCACACCTCATCCAGCTGGTTGTTATTGGAAATCAGATGATTAGGATCGTATTGATTATATGAATCTGGTGTATTGGTGTTGGGGTGGAACAAAAAGCCCTTTTCCCAGGTGTTCTTCTGCCCCCTCCAGGACGTGAGGGTGCTGTACAACCAGATGGCAGGCCGTGAGGTGGACGAACCGGACGCTCCCATTGAGACAAATCTGGACCAGATACTGGCCTACATCCGCTCCCACTGGGAAAGAGTCATCGAGAAGAACCGTGCCGAGACCGATGCCTACCTGGAATACAAGGTAAGTTGATACTGTAGTTCCCCACACTTACAACCTTTAACATCTGAGTAAAAAGGGGAGAAATCCATATTTACTTTTGATGGATCAATAAGTGGTTGAAATGTATTTACATTTGTCGTTAGTTGTTTATCTATTATGAGGTCAGCTTGAGGTTTATTGTGTCTAGCAGGGGCCAGGCAAAACAAACGGAATACACCTGTTCTTTGACATAGCTTGACGTGTGTGTGTGTGTGTGTGTGTGTGTGTGTGTGTGTGTGTGTGTGTGTGTGTGTGTGTGTGTGTGTGTGTGTGTGTGTGTGTGTGTGTGTGTGTGTGTGTGTGTGTGTGTGTGTGTGTGTGTGTGTGTGTTCAGCAGGAGGAGAGTGTGGGCAGTAAGCTGAGTCATGAGGAGGAGGAGCTGGAGAGTCTGAAGACGGAGTATAACGATGCTGGTTGTAAAATCCAGAGTTTGCAGGCCGAAACCGAGTCCATCAGAGCACTGGTACGTATTGAGCCGTCACCTCTACAGTGTCCCTATATAGGGCAACGTTTTTGGGGACAGCCCAACATCACCAATAGTGTGTATGTAAGTGGAGAATGGTGGAGGTAGAAATAGGAAGGACGGGCTAATTGGAATGGTTAGAATGGAACGAATGAAACACAAAGTGTGTGTGTGTGTGTGTGTGTGTGTGTGTGTGTGTGTGTGTGTGTGTGTGTGTGTGTGTGTGTGTGTGTGTGTGTGTGTGTGTGTGTGTGTGTGTGTGTGTGTGTGTGTGTGTGTGTGTAGGTGTCAACTGCATCAACTGTGTCAACTTGCTCCAACAGAAGCGCGGCCTGGAGAACTCCCTGAACGACGCCAAGCATTGGCATGACATCGAGTTGCAGAACCTGGGATCCGTCATTGGCAAGCTGAAGTCAGAGCTGGGCGACGTCCATGGCGACACTGAACAGCAACGCCGTGACTATGAGACGTTGCTGGGCAACAAAATGCGCCTGGAGCTGGAGATCGGCAGCTACCACGGCATCTTGGATGGGGAGGAGAGCCGCTACCACCCCTCGATGTGAGTAGCTAACTTCAGAGATAAACTCTGAGGCAAAGGCAATATCAAAAAAGAAGATTAATAGAAGATTAATAGCCCAGCAGGCAAAATACCATTGGCACATGACTTCTTCATGATGTAATTTTCTGGTTGTAAACTTGTTTTCTGTTTATGCTATTATAGTAACAGTGCTTGACGTGGACTGAAATAGGTTCCAGTACTCATTTTGGGAGCCGGCACTGTTTATATTATCAAGGTGAACTCCACGCAATATATTCCAATGGGTGAGATTGCATGACCTCCTTTGACACGATATTCCTCTCAACAGGTGCACGAGTGCATCAGAGCCTGTCGGGAGACGAACTCCCCTTCCTCCCCATTTGGAGCCCCACGGCGGCCCAGCACCTCAAGGTAAAGTCTACTACAGTCCCATTCAAAAACCGAGGAGGAGCAAGGCACTCTTCACGATATTAAAATACCTCTATTGTGGTGGCAAGTTCAATTGAACAATATCTTATGATGTCATAAGGTGAATGCACCAATTTGTAAGTCGCTCTGGATAAGAGCGTCTGCTAAATGACTTAAATGTAAAATGTAAATGTAAAAACTCTGACTTTTTTTCTGAATGTGAAGCATTCGTCAGGGAGAACAGCCTGATTGTTTATAATATTGACATCAACATCAACAAAACACCAAATGATGGAATTTCTCATGGAATAATGGTGTTGAATCCTTCCTATAGAGTTCCAGGCTTGTAGACTCTATGCCAGGGTGCATTGAAGCTGCTCTTGGGGCTCTGACGGCTCGCTGTGGCCCAACGCCTTATTAAAACACATTATGTCGGTGTTTCCTTTATTTTGGCAGTTACCTGTGTATCTCTTCCTAAAGCATATCCACACACAGATGACAATTATCTTGATTTCCTCAAACATTTCACACACCTGCATGTGAAAGCTGACTGGCATGTGAGCGATGTGTGACGTTGTTCCCTGTTTTTGGGAGCATCTTCCAAGTGCTAGTCACCCTTGTAGAAACCAGTAGGTTGTTGTTCGGTTGCTTGTAATTATCAAGGACCAGGAGTGACAAAATCTTTTGGAAAAATGTATACATGAGTATTGAAAATGTACAGAAATCAATGTATATATTTCCTCATCAGTTTTCAAATGTTCTATTATGTGTTTATTACTTTAGAAGTGCATTATTAACGCATTAATATATATCAATAATATATCATTGGTTTATGTTCACATTTATTTTTTTATTTTTGTTGTCACTCCTGGTCCACCATACTAGTAGGTTGTTGGTTCATTGAGCACGGAAATCATTTCTGCAAGTGCAGAAACACATTCACACCTTTCTTCATACTATTTGTAAATGATATCTATTAAATATTGTTCAAGTCCTTTATACTTGATTTGATTTATTAGCGTCCTGTCGCCGACTCCAATGGTGACGGCTAGTCTGACTGGGGTCCGATACTATTCTGGCATTTTTTTTGTCTTATCAGGTTCCAACACATCTAGTTACTAGTGGAAAGACTGAGGACCATTTGGGGACAAGGCCACTTCTTCATTTTGACACTCAAGTTATCATCTACTGTCCTTGGGTTTGGAATAACACCAATGAACATGAAGCTCTCACACCGTTGATCTCCAAGGTATCTGTGCAGTTTCCTTCAGAGACCATGTTCTTACTAAAGAGTGTAATAAAATTGAAACCTCTCCAAGAAAGCATCTGGTCCTCTTTTTTCAACTAGGCCTCTTTATTCAAATAGACTGGGGTAAGATTGGAGTGTTCCTTTTGGGGACACTGCTTTCAGTTATGGCACATAAGACGACTTTGTTGATACATTAACAAAGCTTATACAAAGGGGTGGGTCCAATACTGGATGCTGATTGGTTAAAACTGCTAATTGGTTTCAAACTTAGCCAATATGGTTTTGGAGTTGTGGCATGGTTTCAATGACACATTTTTTAAAATACCACTTGTGCCTCAACCAGCCTATGACTCAGCTGGCCTGCTTAAACCACACTGAAACTTGTGCTCAACATGATGTGAGCACAGCATTCAGTCTGGTTTAAGCAGGCTGTGACTCAGCATGCGTAAAGCTCTAAATTGAAGTCATTGATAATGACATGCCTAAATTGTACTTCTTGCCCTTATGAGTCAAAATGAGGATATGGGGGAAAAGGACATTTCAACAGGCGCTCCCACAAGACGCAGCCAGCGTTCATCAATGAACGATTCATATGAAAGTGTCGTTCATTTTTGTCTTAGAAAACAGGGGGGTGCCAGTGATGATATTTACTTTGAGGATAGTTCCTTGGTTTTAGTATTTTCTTCTTGCTCTTTGGAGTGAAAGTTTCTGGTGATTCCACGTTTGTTGATTTGTCCTCTGGAAAGGTGAAACCAGCTCCTGCAGGATGAGTCAACGTGGTTGTATGTAGTATTAATAAACAACTCAACTTAAGTCACGTTACGTTACGTTTCATTACAGTACAGTACACGTAGTCCTACTGATCTGAGGGTATTCAGTCACTGAGGACTTTATGAGCTGTGAAATTATGGCTCACCTCACTAGCGGGATGATCATGTCGTAGTGGGGTCTCCTATGACAGAGTAGCAGCCAGAGCAGGACTGTGAGGGTTTCTTGAATGAGTCGTCAGTCCCCCTTCTCCTGCGAAACTGGCTCATGCTGACGTGTTGCATTTTCTCAATCTGCGGAGTACAGTGAACCGACACTTACTGTTTACTATATCTATATAGGTATAATTCAGAAGTTTACCCAAATCTTCCATTGACATCCATTCATAATTAATGTGAAAGTAAAGACTAACACACAGATCTTAAGTTAAGCTTGGGACTATAGGGAAAATAAGAAAATCAGCCAATTTGATTATGATCAGGTGCTTGCTTTTTAAAAAAAAAAAAAAAATGTGTTGGCGGAACATGGATTCAGAGTAACTTTGTGCGTTTAACCCTTTGATGATTACGATTAACTGTTAAATAATCTCTATAGCTAGTGCCCCTACATGTCAAAACCTCTTACATGTTACCATCCTATTCCAAAGCAAACTAAATTAAATGCTGCAATGAATGTCCCACATTTAAGAGTTTCCTCTGATCCAAGAGTAATATATAATAATAATATATAATAATAATATATGCCATTTAGCAGACGCTTTTATCCAAAGTGACTTACAGTCATGTGTGCATACATTCTACGTATGGGTGGTCCCGGGAATCGAACTCACTACCCTGGCGTTACAAGCGCCATGCTCTACCAACTGTGCTACAGAAGGACCATAAGAGTCAAGGAATCAAAGGATTGCTCACCAATGTTAGTCTACTCATCAGAAGCAATCACAAAAAAAAAACAATGTTACTCCCCAAAAACGTTTAAGACAGTGAAGAAGAAATCACATAGCAAGCTTACCATTTCACCACTTGTTTCTATGGGCACCGATTGGATTGTGATTATTGCAATGGTGAAAATGACCAATGCCAATGATACCCGCTGCATTTTGTCTCTTCTGTCAAAGCTTGTGGCGGAGGGAATCTGCTGTGTTCAAGACAACCTTAAATCTAAATAGGCACGTCTGTTACAGCTGGGCGGGGACTGTTCTATGCCATTCCTCTTTGTGACGAAGGAAGCAATATTGTGACGTGGTTGTTTTAAGGTAGAATGGAAAAGCAGTATGTTGACAAGTGAAAACGTCCTTGAATTTAAGTTTAACGTATTAACACGAATATTTAATCACAAATCAAATCAAAACATGCAATGTATGCCTTGGCTTCAGAAAGTGTATATTTGACCTTAAGAATGGAAACTTAAAGGGTCAATCTGCAGTTAAAACAACTCTCAACCAGCCTGTAAACACTCAAATTCATAGACTATGGATGCAAGGACGGATCATCTAAATGATAGTTTTAACCATGTTTTGAGGATATAGCCCACACTGTTTGTTTAATTATATCGTTCACAAACAATGGAGTGAAACAAGCTTATACTTTGAGTTCTGATAGTATTACTAAACCGACTTCAAAACGCAGGTCTCTGTGTGTGGTTATCACACTTTGTTTGCTCGTCACCTAAGGCATATAAAATGGATGCATACTAACCGAAGTCTTGCAGATGTTAAAATGGTTGAATTAATTTGTGCATGTGCCAGGTGATAGAAATCTCAACTGTAGTACAGGCGCTCCAAAAAGTTGGGTAAATAATACTTTCCTGTTGATATTTTTCAGACAACGAGTACAGTAAGTTCAAATGTAATTTTACTCAGCATTCTTGCTTGTAAGGAAACTATCCACGTTTTTGCAGTGCTTTAATTTAGACTGTGTCCCTAGAAAGCTGGTATTACAGTCTGATTTATTAAGCAAGGGTTAACCCTTGACCGTTAAGCCATATTGCAATTTCTAAATCTAGATAGATGTATTTGGTTACGGATTATATGTATTTGCTGTTATGAATGAATGTTGTCATCTTGTCATATATATTTTTAAACTGATCCAAACCAATATAGTAACTGAATTTGAGATTTTACTCAACATGAAAACAAATGTAATTGTCAGTTTACTTCCTGAATTGACTGAATTTAAATGGAATTGACAGACCGCAACCCTTCTTGAGTCTTTAGATGTGTAAATAAGCTCAATAGTTACAATTATTTATTTTAAGCCTAATGAATAATAATCATTATTTTTGTTTCACTGGAGTTCTACGTAGCCTAAAACGTGTTCCAGTAAAAAAAAAAGGTGACAATTCTGCCAAGCGGTAACCAATGAACTGCCTGTGAAAAATTAGGTCCACTCTATCAATGATGTTGCAATAACGAATCATTTCTGGTCTTTATATAACACCGTTCAGAAGACACCATTTCCCACAACCCTTCTTATTTTACCCGCCCGTTATTAAAATGAGAAAGTTGGTCTTGAAAGGCAACTCGGCGTTTCATTGGTCGGTGAGCCGGCATTGGGACACGCGACAACGAGCTCATTCTTTCTCGTGCGTTTTCCAACATCGTCGCAGCCGCGCGTGAACAAGGAAAAAGACCGGTAAGAAAATGCCAACAGGATATTAAAACGTATATATATATATATATATCTAACAGAGTCACAAATAGTGTTTAAATCTTTTTGGATTTAGTAAAAAATGTATCGGATAAATTGTTGGCAGGATCTGTTTGTTAGTTTTGAATTGTTTGAAAACGTTAGCTAGCATACAGGTAACCTAGCTAACGTTAGTTTCTAGTTGCTACACAATGCAATGAAAAGATGACCACGAGTTTCTCGGCATTAGCCACCCGGCTATCTTACCGGCTGTCTGACTCTTCAAAAATCATTTGGGGATTTATATCCAGTGGGATGATTGGCATCTGAACAGATCGAAAGATGTATAAAAGCCCACACTGACTTCCTGGATTTGTGATAAAATTGCTTAGCTGAGTTAGTAGCTCGAGATTCGGAGGTAATTTGGCTAGCCAGTTTCAGCTAACCTGGTAGGGCCTAAATATTTCACTCACTAAAATAGTGGGCCAGTTTAACAGCTAGGTAGCTAACGTTAATTTGCAGTTGGCAAACTGATGTAAATGTCTATAGCTAGCTAGCGAACGTTAGTTACAGTTCTGAGCGAATATAACACAGTCGTGTAGCCAGCCATGGTAAGTTAAAAGGCAGGAAAAGGAGGACGATACGTGAGATTAGCCATACTAGGCCACCTGGCTAGCTACCCCGGTTACTCAGTGCTTACTGTTATGCTAGAAGATGACTAACTCAGCTGACCAGGTAAAGGTTGCTGGCATTTATAATGCAATGCGCAATATGATTAGCTTCCTAACTAACGCTTGCTAGTTGCGCAATGTGATTAGGTAACTGAGCGTAAAATCTATCCGCGGTCTAACCATAGATGTATTAGTCATTTTTTTTAAATGTTTCGTCTTCGATTGCGATTCATATGAATGATAACGGAGGGAGGACTTGCAAGCAGTTCAACTAAAGCCAGATCAAGCAGAGCTTTAAGAGGGTTAGGTACATTTTAATGTGTCATTTGGCTGGTCAGCAACATGCTTCATGAATGAGGATAACAAACGGGCGACCCTTTCCAACCAAATTGATATTACTTTAATTTGTCTTGGTAGTGGTAATGAGGTGTATCAAACTAAACGAAATGGCACCAGCATTTTGATTCACTTGATGACTGCTTACCATATTAGCTACTCCTGATAATCCAGATGCAGACAATACAATGTTACTTACTGAACCAGTTTTCCCTGCTTTGACCCCCAGCTCTCTGTCTTCAAGTTTAATTTTGTCGAGGTCAGCAGCAGCCATGCCTTCCGACCTGGCCAAGAAGAAGGCGCAGAAGAAGAAGGAAGCCGCCAAATCCCGCCAGAAGACAAAAAAAACTGAGGATGGAGAGGGAGAGAGACCAGAGGAAGGCCAGGAGAATGGAGCCATAAGCAACGGTAATGGTTGATAATCATAGAGCAACTAAAGAAGGGCTTAGGTTTAAATCCTCTTCACTGCTAGTTCAGGTTTCAGAAATGTATTTGTATTCCAGGTGGTTGTTCTCTCATGTTGAATGGATAGGCTGGTTCTTCAGATTAATGTAAGTAGAGATGGGTAACAGTTAATTTGGAGAAATTACTTACTAAATGGCCCTCCATGTCACTGAGTTACAGGTGTGGAAAGCCTGACCAAGGAGATGGATGAGTTTGAGCTGAAGAAGACTGAGGCGCGGGCGGTGACTGGCGTGCTGGCTTCGCACCCCAACAGCACAGATGTGCACGTCACCAGCATGTCGCTCACCTTCCATGGGCAGGAGCTGCTGCAGGACACCAGCTTGGAGCTCAACTCGGGCCGCCGCTACGGCCTCATTGGCCTCAACGGCACTGGTAAGTGGTTACATCACATGGGGTGTGTTCAGTGGGCACAAAGCGAAAGTAAGCGCTTTTGAATGTGTTTTGGGGAAGAATGTATCCGTTAAGACTCTTTTCATTGGGAAACATTTTGTTATGGTGTGCTCTAATGAACAGTGCCTTTGGGACACCTTGTTTGGTCATTTTCGGTGTTAGTCACACCTGTCCACGCGGGACATCTTTCAGCCAACTCAGCCTTTATCTCCTCAGGACATAATATGCCCTAGTTTTCCCAGGAGCAACCTCTAGCTGGGGTAGGGTTACTTTTTGTGTATATGTATTGGCCCCTTATGACATTTATAACCGAACAGCAGCCGTAGACCCTTTATCTTCTGTGTAGAAGTTTGTTTGAAAGTATCCCCACCTTATTTACAAATACACATTTGAGCTCTACTTAAAGGACACACTTACAAATCTTTCTATTTCCAGGTAAATCCATGTTGCTGGCAGCCATTGGCCACCGTGAGGTACCTATCCCAGAGCACATTGACATCTACCACCTGACCCGTGAGATGTCTCCCAGTGAGAAGACTGCCCTGCAGTGTGTCATGGAGGTGGACGCGGAAAGGATCCATCTGGAGAAGGAGGCAGAGCGCCTGGCATCCGAGGACTGTGAGTTGCTTTATAATGGTGGTTTGGTTGTAGTACTGTGAATTACCATGTTACCATGGGAACTGTGCTCACTGTGGCAGCTTCCCTTCCTAGGCGTGGTACACTACCTCCCATGTCCCGAATAGTCCTGCATAATGTGTACCCTTCACGATGTAGCATCGGGACAAGGGCACAAAGGCTTAATTGGTGGGATAATAACCGTGATTCCATTTCGCTCCAACCAGTTAAAATAAACACTGTAGAGTAGAAGTTTCTCTCCACCCACCCCGACTGTTACCATCTCCTGCTCGTCTCCCTCTTTTCCATTGTCCTCCACCCATAAGCTCATCTCTCTGTTTCTCTCCCCCCTAATGGTCCTTCTGTGGCTCAGTTGGTAGAGCATGGCGCTTGTAACGCCAGGGTAGTGGGTTCGATTCCCGGGACCACCCATACGTAGAATGTATGCACACATGACTGTAAGTCGCTTTGGATAAAAGCGTCAGCTAAATGGCATATATTATTATTTATTATATTAAAGCCGAGTGTGAGAAGCTGATGGAGCTTTATGAGCGCCTGGAGGAGCTGGACGCAGATAAGGCTGAGGTGCGGGCCTCCCAGATCCTCCACGGCCTGGGCTTTACCGCCTCCATGCAGCAGAAGAAGCTTAAGGACTTCAGCGGAGGCTGGAGGATGCGCGTTGCTCTGGCCAGGTACAAACCCACCCTTTACATTTACAATACAAAGACAAACCTTTACTCTTAACGCGTCTCAGTGCATATTTGGGATCTGGGCCCTTGTTCATAAAGGTTCCAAGTGTAGGTGCGCTGATCTAGCATCAGTTAACTTTTGGATCATAATGGACAGGTGGAACCTGATCCTAGATATGCACCACTACTCTGAGAATATGGTCCCAGATCTGCCCCAAGCCCCTGTTCATTCATTATAATGTAAAAAAGCTAAACTGATCCTAGATCAGTACTGCTACTGTGAGACACCATATGAATACAGGCCTTGAGTGCAGTCTTTTTCTTGGACTCTCTCAAGCCTCGCTTCAACTGTCTACACCTGTCCAGAAAACTGTCAATCTACATGAAGAGCGATGGGGACTGTGAGGGTTCTGTTTAGAATTGGCTAAATGACACAAGTGGGCAAATGACATCAAACCACAAACATTTTTCTTTCCTATCTTTGACTGTCCTAACTTGACTGGTCGAATCCTATAATCTCTATATTCTAATGAATCACAGGCGTTTGGCTCAGAACTGTTTGGGAGTGATGTAAAGACAGGCCGAATGATAACGCCGCCAACAAGCAGTATGTTCTCAGTGCAGCGGCGCAGTGAGACAAATTGGCCGACGCGTTTATCTGATCCCTGCCGTTCTGTTCACTCTTGAGTTTCACTTTGCCCAAATGCCTTTAGTCATAACTATTTTAAGAGGTTTTAGATGTAAAATATCTAATTCACAACCTCTAAGACCTACCTGTAAATTGTTTTTCATTCACAAATGCCCTGTTTTTTTGGGGGTGAGGGTGTGAATAAGCCTATTTTATCACTGTTGTTTTGAAGACCTACTAACCTGGTATTGTGCGTTCCTTGTCTCCAAGGGCCCTGTTCTTGAAGCCGTTCATGTTGCTGCTGGATGAGCCCACCAACCACTTGGACCTGGATGCCTGTGTGTGGCTGGAGGAAGAGCTTAGCCAGTAAGGCCATTTAGACGTGTGAGACGTAGGACACGACTTTTCTAGAAACAATTGTGCCTGTATCATAACTTTTAATGTGAAAGGCCACCTTAGATTGAAGGCAGGGTTCTTCTGACATTTAAGTCGCAACTCTAGAGTTAAACTGGAAAATCATGGAACATTTACATGATCTACTCTCTTTAAGCTGCTATTGCTGCTGTGACATGATGTAAACAAAAGGCCGAATTATAGTGCCCCTGCCAGGCAGTTTGTTCTCCGTGTGGGGGCGCGTTGACAAAAACTAGACCGAAGCGTTTATCTGATCTAAGCAGCATTCCAAAAAGAGTGTAGAGCTGATGCCACAAGGGTTGTTAGTTCCAAGATAACAGATTTGTTTTAGACATTGCTCATGGAGTTTATAGTTATGTGCTAACTAGCTATATACAGGTAACTGCCAAAATAAAGGAAACAATGACATTGTGTCTTAATAGGGCATTGGGCCACCACAAGCTACAAAGTCTCAAACTCTATTGGATGGATTCTTCTGCCAGAAATTCCATAATTTGGTGTTTTCTTGGTGGTGGTGGAAAATGCTATCTCGGGTGCTGTTCCAGAATCTCCCGTGGGTGTTTAATTGGCTTGAGCTCTGGTGACTGAGGTGGCATATGGTTTTCATGCTCATCAAACCATTCAGTGACCACTCGTGCCCTGTGGGTGGGGGCATTGTCATCCTATGGGGTCATAGCCTTGCCTGGGGACTCAAACTGAATTCCTCCGCTGCTCTGTTTTCACTACATGTTTCAGTCGGAGACTGCCGTCGTTTGTGGTGATGTCAAAAGGAGGGGTGTTGTACAAATCAGCGATTGGCTTATCTCTAACCAATCAGTATCACAGCCAATGACACATTTTCTAAATGCAGCTGTACTCAGAATAGCTAAGAATGTGTTTGTGTTCTATCAATCATTGGGGGGGGGGTACTCGAATCCTGACTCATTGCGGAGAAACTCATGTCCGGAGCAAGGCATTTGGATAGCCAGGCAAGGCATAGCTGTGGTAACCAAAGTAATGGCCTGCCCAGCATTTTAATAGATGACCCTAAGCATGATGGGATGTTAATAGCTTAGCTCCGGAACCGCACCTGCTTTCAATATTCTTTGTATCCCTCGTTTATTCAAGTGTTTCCATTACTTTGGCAGTTACCTTTTGACTTTGGTCCCTGACCTTGTAGGATAATGCCTCTCAAGAATTGTCATTGTTGCTATTTAGAAGTGTCTGAAGTTTCAGCCTTACTCCTATTCTACAGATTCAAACGTATTCTGGTCCTGATCTCCCATTCGCAAGATTTCCTCAACGGCGTGTGCACCAACATCATGCACTTGCACGAGCGCAAGCTGAAATACTACACGGTAAGAGCAACTGCACTCTGTCATGGGTCACCGTGGACCAACAAGCTGTTTGTCTGGTTATAATAATTCTCCAGGTCTGAGCAGTTGCATTTCCTGTCCTCAGTTGATAAATGAACACTAGTTCACTAAACTTACTTACCCAAATGGGCCCAGTTAAAGCTCAGACTTCCACCATTTACAGGGTTTGTCCGGTGATGAAAATACTGGAAAAGTCATAATTTTAAAATGTTTTCCAGGCCATGGTGAGTTTTGGAAAATGATCAAATCTGAGAATTTTGAGAAGTCATGAACATTAATTTCTGTTGGTGTAATTTATTCAGGCAGTTAATATTATATCAATAAAATTTAAAGCAACGTCTGCCAGGATCGGAATGACACCTTTGTGTGCATCACCTACATGTGTGCGAGACAAGTGGGCCGTTGCTCAAGGAGAGAAACAGTCGGACATTGCAGCATCAGGTAGGCCTAGCCTATGAAATATGATATAAGACTAACTAGGTTGGCAATTCAAAACATATCTTGTACCCTATAGGTAACTGTTTAGCTATTGGGGAGTAAATGTTATTTACAGTGCTTTCGGAGAGTATTCAACCCCCTTGACATATTTACATTTAAGTCATTTAGCAGACGCTCTTATCCAGAGCGACTTACAAATTGGTGCATTCACCTTATGACATCCAGTGGAACAGCCACTTTACAATAGTGCATCTAAATCTTTTAAGGTGGGGGGGGGGGGTGAGAAGGATTACTTTATCCTATCCTAGGTATTCCTTAAAGAGGTGGGGTTTCAGGTGTCTCCGGAAGGTGGTGATTGACTCCGCTGTCCTGGCGTCGTGAGGGAGTTTGTTCCACCATTGGGGGCCAGAGCAGCGAACAGTTTTGACTGGGCTGAGCGGGAACTGTACTTCCTCAGTGGTAGGGAGGCGAGCAGGCCAGAGGTGGATGAACGCAGTGCCCTTGTTTGGGTGTAGGGCCTGATCAGAGCCTGGAGGTACTGAGGTGCCGTTCCCCTCACAGCTCCGTAGGCAAGCACCATGGTCTTGTAGCGGATGCGAGCTTCAACTGGAAGCCAGTGGAGAGAGCGGAGGAGCGGGGTGACGTGAGAGAACTTGGGAAGGTTGAACACCAGACGGGCTGCGGCGTTCTGGATGAGTTGTAGGGGTTTAATGGCACAGGCAGGGAGCCCAGCCAACAGCGAGTTGCAGTAATCCAGACGGGAGATGACAATTTTCCACATTTTGTTACGTTAGACTTATTCTAAAATTGAATAAATATTTTCCCCTTATCAATCTACACACAGCATCCCATAATGACAAAGCAAATCAGGTTTTTAGACATTTTTGCAAGAGGGAAAAATGTGTTTACATTTGTATTCAGACCCTTTGCTGTGAGACTCGAAATTGAGCTCAGGTGCGTCCTGTTTCCATTGATCATCCTTGATGTTTCTACAACTTGATTGGAGTCCACCTGTGGTAAATTCAATTGATTGGACATGGTTTGGGTCCAGGCACACACCTGTCTATGAGGTCCCACAGTTGACCGTGCATGTCAGTGCAAAAACCAAGCAAACGGGGTCGAAGAAATAGTCAGTAGAGCTCCAAGACAGGATTGTGCCGAGGCACAGATCTGGGGGAGGCTACCAAAAAATGTCTGCAGCTGGCCGCCCGGCCAAACTGAGCAGTTGGGGGAGAAGGGTCTTGGTCGGGAGGTGACCGATGGTCACTGACAGAGCTCGAAGGTTCACCCATCTCGGCAGCACTCCTCCGATCAGGCCTTTATGGTAAAATAGCCACACGGAAGCCTTTCCTCAGTTAAAGGCACATGACAGGCTGCTTGGAGTTCGCCAAAAGGCACCTAAAGGACTCGGACCATGAGAGACAATATTCTCTGATCTGATGAAACCAAGATTGAACTCTTTGGCCTGAATGCCAAAGGTCACGTCTGGAGGAAACCTGGCAGCAGCATCATGTGGGGATGTTTTTCATCGGTGGGCACTGGAAGACGAGTCAGGATCGAGGGGAAAGATGAACGGAGCGAAGTACAGAGACCCTTGATGAAAAATATAAATGAGAATGGTCTTGGTAGATGGTGTGGTCTACAGCTTATGCGGTCCTCTACCTCAGACAAGCAAATACTAATAAATTACCCCCTAAATAAAAATATAGTGTTTTTTTTTTTGAGCCTTTATTACAGTAAATACTAAAGTCGCATTAATTTGTGAATTCAATTTCCAAAATGGAACGGTTTACATCTCTTTTTACGCTAATTATTCAATGGTTGCTTTATTTTTAAATTAAATGCTTGATTGCATTTCAAATCATGAATGACTCTTATGCTGTGTGACACGAACAAAAATAATTTATTGATACAGTAGCCTATATAAGTATTGAAATATAGGCCTAGGTAAGTTATGGTGTTTTAGACTAAACAGGACACGCTCTTTGGCCTACAGCTCGGTGGTGGTTATACAAGGCTGCTATACTAAGCCTACTAATGATAATGACATTACTTATTATCATGATAATGAGATCAAGGAAAAACTGTGGATTAATATTATATAATTTTCCAGACTATTTGGGACGGTGTAAACAACACTAAAATAAATAATACCTGAGAGGCTGGTCTAACAAAATGTACAGCCTCTTAAGGCATGGCAAAGATTAAAAACAGACAGATTTGTGACAAACCAATATGGTGGTTAACTTTGCTATTACGCACATGGGAACATGGTCTGGGGAAAGGCGCCAAGTCAACAGCGCACTGATGCGTTTCAGGACCGCGCCCAATATCTAACGCGGGAGAAAGCGCCTTTTTGTTCGCACATATTTTCTATTTGTTGCGCCATATACAATTCTTCAATGGCACAGGTCTTGGACTGATGGACTGTGCCATCTCCACAATGGATCAGTCCACTCACAGGCGCAAGTCAGACAGGTGTCTTGTACACTTATTTTTATGAGCTGCTTCTACACCTGCATTGCTTGCTGTTTGGGGTTTTAGGCTGGGTTTCTGTACAGCACTTTGAGATATCAGCTGATGTACGAAGGGCTATATAAATACAATTTGATTGATTTGCTGCTCCACCTTACACGATGACAAGAGGTGCTACATGGGATCAGAGCAGCCTCCCAGCGACGATACCACATCACGCTTACTTTCTTTGTACGTGCATAGACACCACCAATTGGTGGTCGTGAAATTTGGCTAGATGTCATGAAATATCATCTGTCAGAATGTGTGTTGAACTCTGCATTTACACGTTATAGTGTATTTTGCCTTGGTGAGTTACTATGATTTAAAAATGTACTATATTCAAGTGATAAAAACAAAGTAAATGAAAGATGTGGGGTACATCCCTTTTTTAAAAATTGTTAAATGGTACACAATCCTCTATAAACAAGCATTTGTTTACTTCCTCAAAGGGCAACTACGACCAGTACATTAAGACCAGGGAGGAGTTGGAAGAGAACCAGATGAAGAGGTTCAATTGGGAGCAGGACCAGATCAAACACATGAAGGTAAACTCCCCTTTCTCTTGGGACACTTTCACGTACACAAGTAGTATGTGAAATTTGGGCCGGCGCCGCTAATGTGGGTGATGGGTTATTTTGGAACCACTTAGCTTGTGGCCGATGGGAGTGAACTGCTTCACCAAACATTCGTAGTTTTGTAAACCCTTCTCTCTCCTTACTACCCCACCAGAACTACATTGCCCGGTTTGGGCACGGCTCAGCCAAGCTGGCTCGCCAAGCCCAGAGTAAAGAGAAGACTCTGCAGAAGATGGTGGCCTCGGGCCTGACTGAGAGTGTTAAGAATGACCAAGTAAGTCTGTTTAGTGACTTTGACAGGGCTGGTGGTGCTTCCCATATAGGGTAGGAACAGGTGCTCTTTTTGGTATAACAAGTTTGTTGTTTTGGCTACAGCCCAGAGTTTTTCCTGGACAGGCAAGTCACATGATCAGGAAAATCTATGGACCTTAGTTATAGTGGGTATTAATACAGGCAGCTGACCAGAGTTTGGATGTACTCTTATTATTGCTACTGTGGTATGATGTAAACAAAAGGCCAAATTATAGTGCCCCTGCCAGGCGCACGGTGACACAATTGTCCAACAAGTTTTTCGGATCTAAGCAGCATGCCAAGGAGTGTAGAGCAGACGCCACAGGTTGTTAGTTCCGGGATAATAGTAAACTGATCTAAGCAGCATGCCAAGGAGTATAGAGCAGACGCCACAGGTTGTTAGTTCCGGGATAATAGTAAACTGATCTAAGCAGCATGCCAAGGAGTATAGAGCAGACGCCACAGGTTGTTAGTTCCGGGATAATAGTAAACTGATCTAAGCAGCATGCCAAGGAGTATAGAGCAGACGCCACAGGTTGTTAGTTCCGGGATAATAGTAAACTGATCTAAGCAGCATGCCAAGGAGTGTAGAGCAGACGCCACAGGTTGTTAGTTCCGGGATAATAGTAAACTGATCTAAGCAGCATGCCAAGGAGTATAGAGCAGACGCCACAGGTTGTTAGTTCCGGGATAATAGTAAACTGATCTAAGCAGCATGCCAAGGAGTATAGAGCAGACGCCACAGGTTGTTAGTTCCGGGATAATAGTAAACTGATCTAAGCAGCATGCCAAGGAGTGTAGAGCAGACGCCACAGGTTGTTAGTTCCGGGATAATAGTAAACTGATCTAAGCAGCATGCCAAGGAGTGTAGAGCAGACGCCACAGGTTGTTAGTTCCGGGATAATAGTAAACTGATCTAAGCAGCATGCCAAGGAGTATAGAGCAGACGCCACAGGTTGTTAGTTCCGGGATAATAGTAAACTGATCTAAGCAGCATGCCAAGGAGTATAGAGCAGACGCCACAGGTTGTTAGTTCCGGGATAATAGTAAACTGATCTAAGCAGCATGCCAAGGAGTATAGAGCAGACGCCACAGGTTGTTAGTTCCGGGATAATAGTAAACTGATCTAAGCAGCATGCCAAGGAGTATAGAGCAGACGCCACAGGTTGTTAGTTCCGGGATAATAGTAAACTGATCTAAGCAGCATGCCAAGGAGTATAGAGCAGACGCCACAGGTTGTTAGTTCCGGGATAATAGTAAACTGATCTAAGCAGCATGCCAAGGAGTGTAGAGCAGACGCCACAGGTTGTTAGTTCCGGGATAATAGTAAACTGATCTAAGCAGCATGCCAAGGAGTGTAGAGCAGACGCCACAGGTTGTTAGTTCCGGGATAATAGTAAACTGATCTAAGCAGCATGCCAAGGAGTATAGAGCAGACGCCACAGGTTGTTAGTTCCGGGATAATAGTAAACTGATCTAAGCAGCATGCCAAGGAGTATAGAGCAGACGCCACAGGTTGTTAGTTCCGGGATAATAGTAAACTGATCTAAGCAGCATGCCAAGGAGTATAGAGCAGACGCCACAGGTTGTTAGTTCCGGGATAATAGTAAACTGATCTAAGCAGCATGCCAAGGAGTGTAGAGCAGACGCCACAGGTTGTTAGTTCCGGGATAATAGTAAACTGATCTAAGCAGCATGCCAAGGAGTATAGAGCAGACGCCACAGGTTGTTAGTTCCGGGATAATAGTAAACTGATCTAAGCAGCATGCCAAGGAGTATAGAGCAGACGCCACAGGTTGTTAGTTCCGGGATAATAGTAAACTGATCTAAGCAGCATGCCAAGGAGTGTAGAGCAGACACCACAGGTTGTTAGTTCCGGGATAATAGTAAACTGATCTAAGCAGCATGCCAAGGAGTATAGAGCAGACGCCACAGGTTGTTAGTTCCGGGATAATAGTAAACTGATCTAAGCAGCATGCCAAGGAGTGTAGAGCAGACGCCACAGGTTGTTAGTTCCGGGATAATAGTAAACTGATCTAAGCAGCATGCCAAGGAGTATAGAGCAGACACCACAGGTTGTTAGTTCCGGGATAATAGTAAACTGATCTAAGCAGCATGCCAAGGAGTTTAGAGCAGACACCACAGGTTGTTAGTTCTGGGATAATAATAAACTGATCTAAGCAGCATGCCAAGGAGTGTAGAGCAGACGCCACAGGTTGTTAGTTCCGGGATAATAGTAAACTGATCTAAGCAGCATGCCAAGGAGTATAGAGCAGACGCCACAGGTTGTTAGTTCCGGGATAATAGTAAACTGATCTAAGCAGCATGCCAAGGAGTATAGAGCAGACGCCACAGGTTGTTAGTTCCGGGATAATAGTACATTGCAAAAGAGAATCCATAATTCCATAGCTTCCTTCAGGGTGTCACAAGGCAGGAATCAAAGAATAACACATGCAAACCATCCTGAACTCTTTTAACTCATTCTTCTTTTCCTTTTCTAGACCCTGTCATTTTGTTTTCCTCCCTGTGGGAAGATTCCCCCTCCTGTCATCATGGTCCAAAATGTCAGCTTCAAGTACTCTGATGACCAGGTACGCGTTTGTCCAACCTCACTTCTGCCTCACGAATGTTTTGCTCAACTTGTTTTTTTTGTAACTGTTCCTAAAACGAAAGACCTAAAGAGATTCCAGCTCCAAACTACACTATTATCATGTTTTTCTCAATATTGTTGTCTTGTGTTTTCCCTCGTTTGATGATTCAGCCCCATATATACAAGAACCTTGAGTTCGGTATCGACCTCGACACCCGAGTGGCCCTTGTGGGGCCCAACGGGGCCGGGAAGTCCACCCTGCTTAAACTCCTCATGGGAGAGGTTAGTCTTGACATTGTTACGGCCATTTAGCAGACTTGAATTGTTCTCCTGTCATTCAGCCATACCATGACACGTTACCATAAATAGTTTATAGTTTAATTTTCACTGATATGTGAGAATGGTCCAAATGTAAACGGTCGTTTTTATTTCCTGTTCAGTTGCCTGGTCATTTCTTTGAACCGATATCCCACAACTGCCATCTCTCCATTCCTACCAATGTCTCCTCATTGTCTTTGTCCTCAGCTCCTCCCCACTGATGGAATGATCCGCAAGAACTCCCACGTCAAGATTGGCAGATATCACCAGGTACCACACCATTAAAGCACACTGGTATACTAAACTGTCTTAGATCATTTAAGTGCGTATGCTCCTACAATTCCAAAATTGGAGTAGTCTGCGAATTTGAGTGAATCTGTTTACCAACTGATTGTGTGTGGTTGTGAAGTGGATTACTTTTTTATTTGACTTGATTGAAGTTAAGTTTGTTAGACATTTTTACAAATCTCCATGATTCACATGGCTGAACCTACTCTATTTTCTCCAGCATCTAACAGAGCAGCTGGAACTTGACCTCTCCCCCCTGGATTACATGATGAAGTGTTACCCGGAGATCAAGGAGAGGGAGGAGATGAGGAAGATCATTGGCCGCTATGGGCTGACAGGCAAACAGCAGGTCAGTTTGATCATTAGTGACCAATTGTGATCCTCAAATATTGTTCTCCCAATTGCAGACCTGCCTTCAGATAACATTTAGTTTTGTTTTCAAGTCATTTTAACGTTTGAGCCTGTCTGTTGTGCCAGGGGAGTGGGGTTTGTACTTTTGGGACTGTTCCATTTGTATCATGAAAGCTCAGAGGGCAGGAAAATAACTATTTGAACCCAGGCCGGGTTGTAGTCAATTGTAATTCAACCGAAGTTGGTAATTAAATTCAACCCCTTTATATGAATTTGGGGTAACGGTCTTCTGACATGGGTGACATTTCTTCTTTTTGTCCTTCAGGTGAACCCCATTAGAAACTTGTCCGACGGGCAGAAGTGCCGGGTGTGCTTTGCCTGGCTGGCCGGGCAGAACGCCCACATGCTCTTCTTGGACGAGCCCACCAATCACTTAGATATCGAGACCATCGATGCCCTGGCTGACGCCATCAACGAGTATGAGGGTGGCATGATGCTGGTTAGCCACGACTTCCGGCTCATCCAACAGGTGAGGAACGAACAATTGGACACAGATTGGATTGAAACGGTTGCTTTAAAATGAACAGAAATGTACTCCAACCCTAATGAGGGCAATGCATTTGTGGGCCACAGTGTCTGAACGTACTCGGCCATGCCAATAGCACACCGGCGCTGAGCCGTTAAACTCCACGAGTCTACAGCAGCGGAGTCTACATTTTGAATGAGCTTATCAGAAATGGCTCTAGTTTACTTATTGGAATTATTTGTTGGAACAACTGGGATTAATGCACTTGTATGTACTTGTCCTGTTTTTTGTGTCCCTATTTAACCCCCTTTCTCCTTTTGTTTTCCGTAGGTGGCCCAGGAGATCTGGGTGTGCGAAAAGCAAACCATCACCAAATGGAACCGGGACATCTTGGCTTACAAAGACCATTTGAAAAAGAAGATCGACAAAAATTCTCATGGTGTATAGAAAATTGAAATACCTCCCCAGATTCAAGACTGCACTGTCCCAAGACTGTGGACTCCCATTTTTCCCATTCCCTCTTCACGTGGCTATATAACTCGACGCATCTTACTCCATTTCAAGATGCCCAATTCCTCCTGCTTTTAATGCCTCTTTATGGCTGCTGGAAGGTTGTGGTGCGACCTAGTTGCCTTCCATTGCTACCCCCTTTACAGGCATACTTATGGTATCTTGATTTCTCAGTTAAAATAAATAATTTATCCGTCAGTGGTAGAGACCACGTGCATTTTTCCACAGTTCTGATATAGTAGGATGTTAGCCGCCTGTACCAACTTATTTCCTTTTACTCTAAAATAGCTTTTTATTATTTAACTGTACCTGCAATAATGAGATTGTATGAATAAAGGAGCAAAATAACTGACTTGTTTTTAGTGACATGACTAACTTTGACTCATCAGTTCATGGACCAAGTTCTAAAGCATGCATTAAGCATTTTCTGTTTATTTTTAGGCTTTGGAGTTCATGGTGTATAGGTGATTTTTATTTTGAAGGCAGAAACCAGAAGTGTTTTCTACACTGGTTTGCATTCGGGTCATAATTGCACGATTGACAACTGTAGCAGGTTAAAAAATAATTGGCATTCTGCTAGCTTACGACAACTACAAATAATTTGATATCTAGTCCAGCGATGACAAAATGGACATGGTAGCTAGTTCAAAATTGGCTAACGGTTAACAAGATGGTACTACACCGGCTCTGACGCTCATCGCCTGTGGCAGGGTTTGCAAACCATTAGACCACAAAGGCAAGCATAGCTGAGAGCTGCCCAGTGATGAGCCTACCAGATGAGCTAAACTACTTCTATGCTCGCTTCGAGGCAAATAACACAATCATGCATGAGAGCACCAGCTGTTCCGAAGACTGATCACGCTGTCCGCAGCGAATGTGAGTAACAGGTTAACATTCACTAAAGCCGAGGGGCCAGACTGATTACCAGGACGTGAACTGCGAGCATACGCTGATCAACTGGCAGGTGTCTTCACTGACATTTTCAAACCCTCCCTGTCAGTCTGTAATACCAACATGTTTCAAGCAGACCACCATAGTGCCTATGTCCAAGAACACTAAGGTAACCTGCCTAAATGACTACTGACCCGTAGCACTCACGTCTGTAGATGTGTGATGTTGTTCCCCTAGATTATGCACCAATTCAAATAGGTCAAGAGAGGATGTTAATAATTTGATAATAATGCAGTGTTATTTAAATTGAATTACAGCTGCATAGCTAATGTTATTTTTTTGGTGTACAGACACCTTTTCATATCTATATTGTACATGTGATTGTACAAGTTTATTTTGGTTTGGTCCATTGCAGGTTCTGTATTTCCGTACCCCCTTATTGTTCTCTTTTGCCTGACCTTCGGCCAGCAAGGTATGTTGTCCTTGGCTCCGCAAGTGTTCAATATTAAACTGGTAATGTTACACACAAGGTGCTGGTATACAACCATTTTTGTTTTAATGTGGGCAATCTAAAGATTTATGTTAACAAGTTTCCCGAGCTTGCTTGCTTGCTTACTAGGGTATCTATTGTGAGTACTTGGGACAGTGTTTGAGTGAGTTTCCATGTGCTTGTGCCTGAGAGCTGTGACTGCGCCAAGGGCTAAAATATTGTGTTCTCTCTTCGTGTGCAGGGCAAATAAAAATAATTCAACTAGCAGACCTCCAGTTGTGGCAGAGTCCTAATTAAAAGTACAGGACGAACCACCCTCATATACATGAAGTGCTTTGAAAGGCTGGTCATGGCTCACATCACCATTATCCCAGAAACCCTAGACCCACTCCAATTAGCGTACTAACAGATCCACAGATGATGCAATCTCTATTGCACTCCACACTGCCCTTTCTCACTTGGACAAAAGGAACACCTATGTGAGAATGCTATTCATTGACTACAGCTCAGCGTTCAACACCATAGTGCCCACAAAGCTCATCACTAAGCTAAGGACCCTGGGACTAAACACCTCCCTCTGCAACTGGATCCTGCACGGCCAGGCACGACTCCAACATCATTAAGTTTGCCGATGACACAACAGTGGTAGTCGGCCTGATCACCTACAACGATGAGACCGATTATAGGGAGGTCGTTAGAGATCTGGTCGTGTGGTGCCAGGACAACAACCTCTCCTCAGCGTGATCAAGACAAAGGAGGCGATTGTGGACTACAGGAAAAAGAGGACCGAACACGGCCCCATTCTCATCGACGGGCTGCAGTGGAGCAGGTTGAGAGCTTCAAAGTTCCTTGGTGTCCAACAAACGAATATGGTCCAAGCACACCAAGACTTCAGCCACCCTAGTCATAGACTGTTCTCTCTGCTACTGCATGGCAAGTGGTACCGGAGCACCAAGTCTACGTCCAAGAGGCTTCTACCCCAAGCCATAAGACTCCGGAAGATCTAATCAAATGGCTACCCAGACTATTTGCATTTACCCCCCCCTCTTACAACGCTGCTACTGTTATTATCTATGCATAGTCACTTTAATAACTACCTACATGTACATATTACCTCAACTCAAATGTATTTATATAGCCCTTCGTACATCAGCTGATATCTCAAAGTGCTGTACAGAAACCCAGCCTAAAACCCCAAACAGCAAACAATGCAGGTGTAAAAGCACGGTCGCTAGGAAAAACTCCCTAGAAAGGCCAAAACCTAGGAAGAAACCTAGAGAGGAACCAGGCTATGTGGGGTGGCCAGTCCTCTTCTGGCTGTGCCGGGTAGGGATTATAACAGAACATGACCAAGATGTTCAAATGTTCATAAATGACCAGCATGGTCGAATAATAATAAGGCAGAACAGTTGAAACTGGAGCAGCAGCACAGTCAGGTGGACTGGGGACAGCAAGGAGCCATCATGTCAGGTAGTCCTGGGGCATGGTCCTAGGGCTCAGGTCCTCCGAGAGAGAGAAAAGAAAGAGAGAATTAGAGAGAGCATATGGGGGTGGCCAGTCCTCTTCTGGCTGTGCCGGGTGGAGATTATAACAGAACGTGGCCAAGATGTTCAAATGTTCATAAATGACCAGCATGGTTGAATAATAGTAAGGCAGAACAGTTGAAACTAACCGGTGACCCCGCACGTTGACTCTGTACCGGTACCCCCCTGTATATAGTCTCACTATTGTTATTTTACTGCTGCGCTTTAATTAAGTAAACTCACCCCATTCTGTACAAATGTGCGCAACCGTAACATTCAAACAAGGCTACAAAGAAAACGAATGGGACTGTAGCGACTGTGTTGACCTCAAAATCGGTGGTGTGAACTAGGTTTCTATTCAAGCCTTGATCGAAATGGTAATGGATCTATAGTATTGGAGAAAAGTTGAAAAAACGGACCCTCCGTTACATCTAGACGTGTCTTGTCGTAACGTACAGCACGCATAAAGCCACTATTTCTGTCTTACAATCTCTCTCCACCAGGTGTAGCACTTCTCTTATCGTTTAAAAACAAGAAATGGACAGTGACAGCGGTAAAGGGGGGATACCTAGTCATTTTTTCTGTCTTCATTGTATGCGATCATCATTCTCAAAGCCTGTTTACTTCTAAGATCACTTTAGCACCGCCCTAAAAACCCGATTCAAATTCGCGACAAACCTTCAAATAGGTATGTAATGACAAATTATATAAACTCTTTAGTGTTTTATTTACATTTTAGAGGCGATAAGGTGATAAGTTAGACAGATCGAGTGAAAAAAAGCTATTTTCCCATGCGACAATTCTCCTTCTCACCCGCATTAGTTTCGCTTCCCCACCCGCCATTTTTTTAAAGACTCGACGGGGCTCATTGCCTGCTTGAATTATGCAGAAACGGGCAGTGTTTAGGTCATGTAATTGATTCTGTTGGAAAGGGGAGAAATTGTGTTTTACAATGATATTGACTTTACAGTTGATCTGGAAGTATTACGTTTTGGGGGAGCTAAAATAAGGGCAATTGTACGGACCAAGGCGATGTACGAGTTTACGTTACTTGTTACTTTTATCTTTATTTTTTAACCTCATTGTTGGTTAGGGGATCGTAAGGTACACCTGGTGTATTCAGCGCATGTGACTAATAAAATTTGATTTGAATTTAGGTTGCTGTTCCTTAGCAACGATAGCAAATGGTGTTAGTTGTATAAAGTTACGTTTTTGTTTATATGTAGTTGGCAAACTAGCTAGCTAATAAATTTCTCTACGGAGATTAATAATATGCCTAGGCTAATGGCTAACCAGAGAGGCACTAGCAGTGTTGGGGAAGATACTGTAGGAAAAAAGTTTACCAAGCTTCTGTACCAATTCACACTGGAAGAAGTTAAGCTACACGTAAGAAAAATAACATTATAGTGTTACTTTGAAAAGGTAGTTTGTGAAAAATGTAAATCTGAACTGTCATAGACGGTTCACTTAGCTAGTATATGACAAAGTGTGGGTAGGGACGTCAAACATTCAACCTGTTGCACATGGATGCAGTCTAAAGCCCCTAGTTAAATTGTGTTTAGGAGCATTTTTTTTTTTTATCTCTAAATGTTGTTTAAACTAGTGAGCAATATCTGTTCTGTACCATCACTCATTCGTATATCTTTATGTACATATTCGTTATCCCCTTACACTGTGTATAAGACAGTAGTTTTGGAATTGTTAGCTAGATTACTTGTTGGTTATTACTGCATTGTCGGAACTAGAAGCACAAGCATTTTGCTACACTCGCATTAACATCTGCTAACCATGTGTATGTGACAAATAAAATTTGATTTGATTTGATTTTATGAAAACCTGCTCCAGAGCTCTCAGACTGGGGTCGAAGGTTTTACCTTCCAACAGAACAACGACCCTAAGCACACAGCCTAGACAACGCAAGAGTGGCTTCGGGACAAGTCTCTGAATGTCCTAGAGTGGCCCAGCCAGAGCCCGGACTTAAACCTGATCGAACATCTCTGGAGAGACCTGAAAATAGCTGTGCAGAGCTTGAGAGGATATGCAGAAAAGAATGGGAGAAAAGCAGGCGTGCCAAGCTTATAGCGTCAAATCCAAGAAGACTTGAGGCTGTCGTCGCTGTCATAGGTGCTTCAACAAAGTACAGAATAAAGGGTCTGAATACTTTTCAAATTAGCAAAAAATTCTAACAACCTGTTTTTGCTTTGTTATTATGGGGTATTGTCTGTATATTAATGAGGGGGAAACGATTTAATCAATGTTAGAGTAATGCCTAACAAACTAACAAATTGTTGAAAAAGTCAAGGGTTCTGAATACTTTCCAAAGGCACTGTAGATCTAGGAGGATGAGAAAGGGAGTGATTCAGCTTTGGCAGTGCGGAGAGCCTCCGTGATAGGGAGAAACTCCACCAATACAGGTGTTCCAAGCTTGTAGCGTCATACCCAAGAAGACTCGAGGCTGTAATCGCTGTCAAAGGAGCTTCAACAAAGCACTAAGTAAAGGGTCTGAATACTCATATAAATGTTATATTTCAGTTTTGGAATTTTAATATATTAGCAAAAATTTCTAAAAACATGTTTTTGCTTTGTCATTATGGGGTACTGTGTTTAGATTGAGGGGAAAAAAAACATTTGAATACATGTTAGAATAAGGCTGTAACCAAACAAAATGCAGAATAAGTCAAGGGGATATTTTCTGAAGGCACTGTAGTTACGCTGGGATATGACTAAAGACTTAATCAAAGTGATTTTGTTCTTCAAATAGACAGGTAGTTAGTTTCCTTTCCATGGTAGCAAGATCTTATCTATTTCTGTCAACGGTGCTTCCACCTAGTATTAACTTTGTGGTGTGAAGACATACTCAATCAATACAACCTCTATTTGTATTTCTTAGTCATTTGGAAAATGTTTTTGAAAAAAAAAATGTCATTTAAAAAATGTGGAGTAATTTGTGTAGATCTATAGGATAAATGTAACCCTTTACAGATTTTAGAGTTAACCCTTTACACTGATACGGGTTGAAAATGGCAGATTAGGACACTGATAAGTGCTTTAACTGGAACGAAATGACTGTACAGTAACATGAAATATATGACGCCAGAGCTCATGGTCTTCACTTCACAGCTCTATATGGGAGGGAAAAGAAGCTCTATATGGGAGGGAAAAGAAGCTCTATATGGGAGGGAAAAGAAGCTCTATATAGGAGGGAAAAGAAGCTCTATATGGGAGGGAAAAGAAGCTCTATATGGGAGGGAAAATAAGCTCTATATGGGAGGGAAAAGAAGCTCTATATGGGAGGGAAAAGAAGCTCTATATGGGAGGGAAAAGAAGCTCTATATGGGAGGGAAAAGAAGCTCTATATGGGAGGGAAAAGAAGCTCTATATGGGAGGGAAAAGAAGCTCTATATGGGAGGGAAAAGAAGCTCTATATGGGAGGGAAAAGAAGCTCTATATGGGAGGGAAAAGAAGCTCTATATGGGAGGGAAAAGAAGCTCTATATGGGAGGGAAAAGAAGCTCTATATGGGAGGGAAAAGAAGCTCTATATGGGAGGGAAAAGAAGCTCTATATGGGAGGGAAAGGAAGCTCTATATGGGAGGGAAAAGAAGCTCTATATGGGAGGGAAAAGAAGCTCTATATGGGAGGGAAAAGAAGCTCTATATGGGAGGGAAAAGAAGCTCTATATGGGAGGGAAAAGAAGCTCTATATGGGAGGGAAAATAAGCTCTATATGGGAGGGAAAAGAAGCTCTATATGGGAGGGAAAAGAAGCTCTATATGGGAGGGAAAGAAGCTCTATATGGAGGGAAAAGAAGCTCTATATGGGAGGGAAAAGAAGCTCTATATGGGAGGGAAAAGAAGCTCTATATGGGAGGGAAAGAAGCTCTATATGGGAGGGAAAATAAGCTCTATATGGGAGGGAAAAGAAGCTCTATATGGGAGGGAAAAGAAGCTCTATATGGGAGGGAAAAGAAGCTCTATATGGGAGGGAAAAGAAGCTCTATATGGGAGGGAAAAGAAGCTCTATATGGGAGGGAAAAGAAGCTCTATATGGGAGGGAAAAGAAGCTCTATATGGGAGGGAAAAGAAGCTCTATATGGGAGGGAAAATAAGCTCTATATGGGAGGGAAAAGAAGCTCTATATGGGAGGGAAAAGAAGCTCTATATGGGAGGGAAAAGAAGCTCTATATGGGAGGGAACAGAAGCTCTATATGGGAGGGAAAGGAAGCTCTATATGGGAGGGAAAAGAAGCTCTATATGGGAGAGAAAGGAAGCTCTATATAGGAGGGAAAAGAAGCTCTATATGGGAGGGGAAAGAAGCTCTATATGGGAGGGAAAAGAAGCTCTATATGGGAGGGAAAAGAAGCTCTATATGGGAGGGAAAAGAAGCTCTATATGGGAGGGAAAAGAAGCTCTATATGGGAGGGAAAAGAAGCTCTATATGGGAGACCCATAGGGCGGCGCACAAATGGCTCATCATCGTCCGGGTTTAGCCCAACCTCACATTCAATTCAATTCGCGCATTTCCCAAACATAACAACAACAAAAAATATATTAACACACACCACACATACTGTGCCTTCTGCTTACTGAGTTTTTATCTTCACCATGTTGAATTAGTGCTTGTGTGTTCCAATTAGTTATATGTGAAGATGTATAGAAAAGCTATATTTTTGTATTGTATTGTTACAATCCATAACCGGGCTAAAATTGTGTTTCATTATTTTCCTCGTCTATGATAAACATTTTTAAAATAACCATGGAGTAGTCTTTGAACAACTGGTTATCAATATGTAGTTTATCGACGACGAGAGCTACTCGTTTCCCTTTTAATCTATTTTCTTTGAAAATTGGATACAGAACTTTACGCCGTTCTGCAATTTCCTTCGGGAACTGATCATTCATGCCAATCTTGGTCCCAGCATGTATTTTACCCAGGTTTTTAACCATTATTTTATGGAAGCAAACTTGGCAACGTTTGTGTGTTCATACCTCTGCCCTCTCTTTCAGAAGCGGTGTACCGCGTTCGAGTTGGATTTGGTCGGTAGCTTCGCGTGGGGCCTGAAGCGCTGTACGGAGGAACTACAGATTCGGGAACTTCTCCTTCCTTCTCTTGGATACCTGGAAGTACCAGATTCCCTCTCATGGATCTAGTCTGAATGTCAGGTAAGGCTTCTCTATGAACGGTGTTCTCCTTTTTAAATTCATTCACTTCGGTTTCAATCTTATTGCCTCTGTCCCTTTCAGCTTGTGTTTCCTTCTCTAATGTCGCAGCTTTTTCATCACTCATCTCGAGGCTTGCCTTCAACTCTTTTATATCCTTACTGACTAATTCAAGTATACCACAGTTTGTCTAACAGATTGTGTAGTGCTATTATTTAGTCTAACAGATTGTGTAGTGCTATTATTTAGTCTAACAGATTGTGTAGTGCTATTATTTAGTCTAACATATTGTGTAGTGCTATTATTTAGTCTAACAGATTGTGTAGTGCTATTATTTAGTCTAACAGATTGTGTAGTGCTATTATTTAGTCTAACAGATTGTGTAGTGCTATTATTTAGTCTAACAGATTGTGTTGTGATTGTATTATTATTTAGTCTAACAGATTGTGTAGTGCTATTATTCTAACAGTCTAACAGATTGTGTAGTGCTATTATTTAGTCTAACAGATTGTGTAGTGCTATTATTTAGTCTAACAGATTGTGTAGTGCTATTATTTAGTCTAACAGATTGTGTAGTGCTATTATTTAGTCTAACAGATTGTGTAGTGCTATTATTTAGTCTAACAGATTGTGTAGTGCTATTATTTAGTCTAACAGATTGTGTAGTGCTATTATTTAGTCTAACAGATTGTGTAGTGCTATTATTTAGTCTAACAGATTGTGTAGTGCTATTATTTAGTCTAACAGATTGTGTAGTGCTATTATTTAGTCTAACATATTGTGTAGTGCTATTATTTAGTCTAACAGATTGTGTAGTGCTATTATTTAGTCTAACTTGCCGATATTGAATATTACGTTTTTATCTTGAGGTGCTCTACATAACTCCTATTATTTAGTTCATTATTTAGTCAGATCGCCAACAGATTACCAGTCTTATTTAGTCAACAGATTGTGTAGTGCTATTATTTAGTCTAACAGATCTATTATTTATTCTAACAGATTGTGTAGTGTACAATTGTGTAGTGCATTTAGTCTAACAGATCGTGTATTTTTTAGTCAACAGATCTTGTGCTATAAAACAGATTGTGTAGTGCTAATTTATTCTAACAGACTATAAAATAAATAATATCTTAAAATACTGTTCAGTTCCGCCAAGTCAGTCTCATCTAGTTAGGTGCCATTTTTTTATGTTGTATGCATTTTTTTTATAGGAAAATTATATAATTGTATTCTAATACAATTGCTCCGAGAAAGATATTTTGTAATTAATCTAAAGGGGATGGGGGTCTAAATTATTGGTACACTCTACCCAGTACCAGTACATTTTTGCCGAAAACCTGGTTGCCTCTGCCAGGAAGCTGAAACTGCAGTTTATAGTGATCGTCCGTCACTTCACCTGCAAGAGAGTGGCCGTCATTGAAAATAAGAATTTGTTCTTAACTGACTTGCCTAGTTAAAAACATATTTTTTTAATGCTCTTCATTATAATATCATGATTATTCAGTGTCTTCCTGTCATAAAACACGAGTTTATTGTCACAGTGTCTAGATTCTGGTAACTGTTGCGTCCATGACGTTAATTGACAGGGAGCTGATACACTGAACAATGAAGACAGCGAGACTTTGGCTACTTTATGTGGGCCATGATGTTCTGTACAGAACGATGGTCTTCTGTTTGTGATAGGTGTCGTTAAACAGGGGTGATGGAAAAACACTAGAAAAATGATTGTACTTCAGTACAGAAAGTTCTACCTTTTTAGATACAGTATGTGTAAGCTTTTTAAGCAGGTTAGGCAATTCCTGTTATGATTATAAGCAGAGGTATGTAAGGATATGGCATCTGGCCTGGGTTCTCCTCCAGTCTTTAAGTTCCCTGCTGTGCTGTGAAAAACATTATTTTTAGATGCTCTAACGAGAGCACAGGCTATAACATGATTATTCAGCTTCCTGTCATAAAACAGGGTGTCTAATTCTGGTACATGACGTTAATTGACAGGAGCTAACAGAACAATGAAGACAATGTTGAGTTTGTATTTTGCAGGCCTATAATGTTCTGACCAGATGGTCTTCTGTTTATAGGTGTCTTAAACATCTTTGTGGAAAACACTGTAAAATTTCCTACTTTATTTACAGTCATAAGTATTCATTTATAATGCAAATTATATTTTTATTTAATGTTGCTATTTATTTTTATTTAGTCGGTTGTTCATATAACTCATCCCAACTTGGCAACTACAAGCATGATTTAAGATCAAAATAAATGTGAAATGCAGTATACAGTATACCAGTTCAGCAACCTGCTGTATCCGTTTATGAGTTGATCAGAGACTGAGTGAAGTTTGATCTTGAAAATGGCACCGATCTGTGTTGTTTATTTTTGCCTCTGTTGTCTCCTGTGACAATAATTGTGGAGATTATGTTGTTCTTCCTTACTAAACAGCAGAGAGGAACATTTTAATTAATTGTCCAGTTGAATTAATTTCATAATTTGGTTTTACTTTAGCTGTCTCTCTTTTGTTGTTTGTGTGTGAAAAGCAAGAACATTCACCTCAGAGTATAGGTGATTGGTTGACCTGGCTTGACAAAATAGTTTGAGTTGTTGATTGTTAATGGAGTTGTTGATGATGTTATGATCAAGTGGTTTCCCTTTCAGATTGATGCATCATGGATACACACTCTACATAAATTGACAGACAGCCTCTCAGTTCATTTCAATCTATTCAGGGGATGGGGGAAGTGGAGTTAAAATATTTTGTTTAATCCAATTAATTTAGTTAAGATTGTCACTTCTATTTAAGGCTGAAGTGAGTTAGAGCGGTAGTATCACGGCCAGCCAGATGAGCAGCCCTGAACACGGCTTCTTGTTAGATCTGATTCATCTGGTTCAGTCTGTTTTAGTCCCAGGCATCAGCTCATTCTGAACAGCTGGGAGATATAGATCTCAGTTTAATCATGATTTATCTGTTACCGTAGTTACCACACACACACACACACACACATCACTTTAATAGTGTTTAATGTTGTTTGACAGATTTGAGTGCAAAGGAAGAACATAATGAATATTAAGGAGATGTTCCGAAAATGAATGAGGAGGTAGATTGACTGGAAAACCCCAAGTCCCTTGATTAGCTGGTTCATCCTCACATTGTCAAATTGTCACCATGGGAATTAAAGAAAGATACAACCTTAAAAGGATCCGCCTTCACAAAGAACGAAGTACAGTGGGAGGGGTTATGTTTATTTGGTGGCACTGTTGTGCTGCAATGTCTTGTTGCATTCATATAAATACAGTGAATGTTTCCTGTCATTCTCATCTGAAAGGAGTGTAAAGTTAAAGGAGTGTAAAGTTAAAGGAGTGTAAAGTTAAAGGAGTGTAAAGTTAAAGGAGTGTAAAGTTAAAGGGGTGTACATTTAAAGGGGTGTACATTTAAAGGGGTGTACATTTAAAGGGGTGTACATTTAAAGGGGTGTAAAGTTAAAGGAGTGTAAAGTTAAAGGAGTGTAAAGTTAAAGGAGTGTAAAATAAAAGAAAGTTGTGATTGTTTTGACAGACCATTTAGCAATGTCCTATGCTACGAGGAGTCTGGTGGAGGATGATAACAGATACCTCAAGTCCTTCCAGTTGTTCCGAGAATGCTCCTCTGAACATCAGTGCATGCAGGACTTCATCCACGTCATCCTGCCTGACATACTAGCCAGGTAACAAGGATGTAGCTAAGACTCTGGGGTGTTTTACGATAGTAGCTACCTGTCCCGATAGCACAATATCCTGCCTTTGTCTTCCCCAGCATTGGAGAGGGAAAAGCCCATCTTAATGTGATGGGAGTCGGAAGTGGAGCAGGTGAGAAAGATACAAGCTGTTCCAAGAGATTAAAGTACTATAGATAAACAATTCAAATATTTGTTTAACGACATTGATTTACCTAAGAGCACACCAAGTAAAGTAATTTACCTGTTTTATTCTAGGCAGATTACTTCCACCAAATTCTGCAAATCATAACTGAAGACAATCTATTTTTGGTTCGCACAATGTCTGTTACTTATTTGGTAGCTAACATTATTTATAAGATAACATGACTTTATGTCCTGCGGTTCTAACTCTTTCTGTTTGAATCTAGAAGAAAAGCCTTCCTTTAGGTGCCTCAAACTCAACTCTGGACCTCGAAGCCAGTTCCACTTAATTTTTCCTCTAATCAGGGATTGATTTAGACCTGGGACACCACGTGTGTGCAATTAATGATCAGATACAACCAGCAGGCTCTGGATCTCGTAGGGTAAGAGTTGAGTGCCCCAGCTTTAGGGTCTGGTTCCAGCTCTTCATAGGTTGTCTATGTGTTTCTGATGTTCCCAGGTGAGGTTGACCTGGAGATGTTCTCAGAGCTGGTGAGGTTGACCTGGAGATGTTCCCAGGTGAGGTTGACCTGGAGATGTTCTCAGAGCTGCGCCTGAAGCATCTTGCCGTAACCGTGGACAATCAGGTAGTGGAGCCCAGCGCGCGGCAGTTACACCTTTATAAGGGTATGGTTAGAGTTCTAATATAATAATAAATAATAATAATAATAATAATAATAATAATAATAATAATAATAATAATAATAATAATAATATATGCCATTTAGCAGACGCTTTATCCAAAGCGACTTACAGTCATGTGTGTACATTCTACGTATGGGTGGTCCCGGGATCGAACCCACTACCCTGGCGTTAAAAGCGCCATGCTCTACCAACTGAGCTACAGAAGGACCAGTTCTGTTTACATACCCTACATTACTCATCTCATATGTATATACTGTACTCGATACCATCTACTGCATCTTGCCTATGCCGTTCTGTACCATCACTCATTCATATATCTTTATGTCCATATTCTTTATCCCCTTACACTTGTGTCTATAAGGTAGTAGTTTTGGAATTGTTAGCTAGATTACTTGTTGGTTATTACTGCATTGTCGGAACGAGAAGCACAAGCATTTCGCTACACTCGCATTAACATCTGCTAACCATGTGTATGTGACAAATACATTTGATTTGATTTGTTAGTGTTCATGTGAGGGAGGGTGTAGTAGTGCATACTGACCATTAGTTGGAAGTGGATTTAACAAGTGAAGGGATCATTCACATGGTCAGTCTATGTCATGGAAATGTTTTGTACACTCATGAAGTCAATCAACATAAAAAGTGACTGTAAAATTAAGTTGTTTGGATATTCCATTGAATGAATCATGTATTACACAATCATACAGAAATTGAAGATTGTTAATAGAATTATATGATTAGAATATTACCCTCTGAAACCATAACTCTGAAACCATATGATTGTATGAAATTGATTAGAATCATTATACTATTTTAATGCTGTGTGTTATTTAGTCAGTAGAATTATATCTGAGAGTTTAGTTCGTAGTTAGAATTAATGTTTTGGTGACAATATATCTAGTATCTTGATGACGGACTGTCTGAGCAAGATTCGGGGCCGACCTTGGCTGGGGCACTGAGGACTTCCCAGGGTCTCGGCACAGAGAGCTTCCCAGGGTCTCGGCACAGAGAGCTTCCCAGGGTCTCGGCACAGAGAGCTTCCCAGGGTCTCGGCACAGAGAGCTTCCCAGGGTCTCAGCACAGAGAGCTTCCCAGGGTCTCGGCACTGAGAACTTCCGAGGGTCTCGGCACAGAGAGCTTCCCAGGGTCTCGGCACAGAGAGCTTCCCAGGGTCTCGGCACTGAGGACTTCCCAGGGTCTCGGCAGAGAGCTTCCCAGGGTCTCGGCACTGAGGACTTCCCAGGGTCTCGGCAGAGAGCTTCCCAGGGTCTCGGCACTGAGGACTTCCCAGGGTCTCGGCAGAGAGCTTCCCAGGGTCTCGGCACTGAGGACTTCCCAGGGTCTCGGCACTGAGGACTTCCCAGGGTCTCTCCCTATGTCGGCTGGGTAGCAGGACAGTGTGGGCGTATGATAACTAATGTTTTGTGTGGAAGTATGTGTGTCACTATAAAACGAAGGTCTTTGTACTGTGCACAAGCTATGCAGTATTAATTTTTTTTACATGTTATTTCTTACATTGATTGGTACCCCAAGTAATCTTGGGTTTCATTACATACAGTCGGGAGGAACTACTGAATATAAGAGCAACGTCAACTCACCATCATTAAGTGAAGTGGACCGAAGTGGACCCTGTGTTCTGCCTTCCACCCAGGACAATGGATCGGATCCCAGCCCGCGACCCAAAACAACAATGTCGTAAAAGGGGCCAAACGAAGCGGTCTTCTGGTCAGGCTCCGGAGACGGGCACATCGCGCACCACTCCCTAGCATACTACTCGCCGATGTCCAGTCTCTTGACAACAAGGTGGATGAAATCCGAGCAAGGGTAGCATTCAAGAGAGACATCAGAGACTGTAACGTTCTTTGCTTCACGGAAACATGGCTCACTCGAGACACGCTATCGGAGTCGGTACAGCCACCTGGTTTCTTCACGCATCGTGCCAACAGAAACAAGCATCCTTCTGGTAAGAAGAGGGGCGGGGGGGTATGCCTTATGATTAACGAGACGTGGTGTGATCATAACAACATACAGGTACTCAAGTCCTTCTGTTCACCTGACTTAGAATTCCACACAATCAAATGTTGACCGCATTATCGACCAAGATAATTCTCTTCAATTATAATCACAGCCGTATATATTCCCCCCCAAGCAGACACATCGATGGCCCTAAAAAAACTTTATTTGACTCTATGTAAACTGGAAACCACATATCCTGAGGCTGCATTCATTGTTGCTGGGGATTTTAACAAGGCTAATCTGAAAACAAGACTCCCTAAATTCTATCAGCATATCGATTGCACAACCAGGACTGGTAAAACCCTGGATCATTGTTATTCTAACTGCCGCGACGCATATAAGGCCCTCCCCTGCCCTCCTTTTGGAAAAGCTGACCACGACTCCATTTTGTTGCCTACAGACAGAGACTAAAACAAAAAGCTCCCGCGCTCAGGTCTGTTCAACGCTGGTCAGACCAATCTGGTCCACAATCCAATCTGATTGTGAACTTCAGGAAACAGCAGAGGGAGCACCCCCCCTATCCACATCGACGGGACAGTAGTGGAGAGGGTAGTAAGTTAAGTTCCTCGGCGTACACATCACGGACAAACTGAATTGGTCCACCCACACAGACAGTGTTGTGAAGAAGGCGCAGCAGCGCCTCTTCAACCTCAGGAGGCTGAAGAAATTTGTCTTGTCACCAAAAGCACTCACAAACTTCTACAGATGCACAATCGAGAGCATCCTCATCTCATATGTATATACTGTACTCGATACCATCTACTGCACTCAATCACTCATTCATATATTTGTATGTACATATTCTTATTAATTATTTTTATTTTTTATTTTTATCCATTAATTTTCCAGGTAAGTTGACTGAGAACACATTCTCATTTGCAGTAACAACCTGGGGAATAGTTACAGGGGAGGAATGAGTCAATTGTAAAATGGGGATTATTAGGAGACTCTGTTGGTTTGAGGGCCAGATTGGGAATTTAGCCAAGACACCAGGGTTTACACCCCTACTCTTGCGATAAGTGCCATGGGCTCTTTAATGACCTCAGAGAGTCAGGACACCTGTTTAACGTCCCATCCAGAAGACGGCACCCTACACAGGGCAGTCAAGAGAAGTGGGACCAAACGATGACCAGTCTTACCTTTGTTCAGATGTGCTCTGTATAAAGTGAACTTGTCGTCCATGTACTTACTCTTTTGTGTTTTATATATTGTTTGCACAACACATACAGTATTTGAAAAGGTGACCAAGTATACAATTGTAATGCATATTGTTAATGCATTATAGTTTCTAATCAATCTACTACTTGCATTGTAAGCTATTATTGTATGGTTTTGATACATAGGCCTGCAGGCGCAGAGCTTGGGTATTCTAATGAGATCCGCAGCCAAAGAAATACCTCATTTGGTCGTTCCAGACTGGACCAAATCTGAACCAATCAGAAACGTCTATGTTTCGTCAATTTGGACAGCGAAGTTCAGTACAGAAGAGCACAGTAGATTACAGTGCAGTGCCATAGAGTGTAGTAAAGTACCGTGGGGTACAGTACAGCACAATACAGAACATTATTCTGTACTAGGAGTGTGAACATGAACGAAATTGGGATTGTTAACGTTTAGAAACACAAACTGAGAAAATATGTTAATTTATTTTTCTCCATAAACTTTATCACAAAACTACCACTAACACATCCCGAAAAATAGAAATTAAGCGAATCCCTAATGCAACACTGCTGTAACATTAGTAGGAGGAGATAAGCATCTTTCAAATGATTTGCTACAGACATAAAGCACTCCGCACCTCATCTCCGTTAACAGTTGGGAAAATGGTGGAGAGTGAGACAGGGAAGCGACAGCAGCGATGTCCTGGATGGCAATACATTCAGAAGTTAAAGGAAAGGTTCACCCGTTTTGAATGTTATATTGTTTTTGTGCATCTGAGTGATGTTCTATTGATTTCCTGGGTCATTTCATGTTTTCACATGTATCTGAGTTATTGGCGTTCAAGTAGGCAGCGTAGCCTAGTGGTTAGAGCGTTGGACTAGTAACCGGAAGGTTGCGAGTTCAAACCCCCGAGCTGACAAGGTACAAATCTGTCGTTCTGCCCCTGAACAGGCAGTTAACCCACTGTTCCCAGGCCGTCATTGAAAATAAGAATATGTTCTTAACTGACTTGCCTGGTTAAATAAAGGTAAAATTAAAAATTAAAAAAAAAAATCCAGCCGGTACGATTTAGAACCCGGTACGATTTAGAACCGTGATAAAGTCACTCTCACTACATTGGAAGTTAAAAAGAATAGACATTTAAGATTGTGAAAACATCTATCATAGGGGAGAGCGAGGTATGTTGTCACACTTTTCACACTGTCTAACATTTTCCTGGGGACAATACATCACAATGGTATACATGTCATACCAAATGAAAGATGGAAGTCTTGGGCACATATTTTGTATTCATTACATATTCATATCGTATTTCAGTACGGCGTTGTAGACCGTTAAATAGAAAGTGTGCACACGTGAAAATTTGCCCCATCAGCGGGTAAATTGTCACACTTAAGTTGGGTACGTTGTCACATCAACAAATAAGAACACAAATAATTGTGAATATTGATTTTAATTTCAAATTCATCACCAAATTCAACTTCACAATGAGGTTGACTGCAAATACAAAGATGCCAAAGTCTTTGCCATTGTTACAAACAAGCTAAGGATAAAAAGCCTACCTACAGTGTAGGCTACATAGGCCTATATACTGTCTTTCAATGATATTTCATGTTCATTCAATTTAGTTTCATTTAACTATTTGGGTACTGTCCATTTTTTTGCCTCAATATACAGTGCCCTCCGTAAATTAATGGGACAGTGAAGCATTTTTTCTTCATTTTGGCTCTACATTTAAAATTAAACAATGACTATGCGGTTAAAGTCCAGACTGTCAGCTTTAATTTGAAGGTATTTTCATCCATATCGGGTGAAACGTTTAGAAATTGCAACCCTTTTTGTACATAATTCCCCCCCCCCCATTTTAGGGGTCCAAAAGTATTTGGACAAAGTCACTTATGTGCATTAAAGTAGTAAAAAGTTCAGTATTTGGTCCCATATTCATATCACATAATGTCTACATTATGATTGTGATGCTACACATTTGTTGGATGCATTTGCAGTTTGTTTTGGTTGTGTTTCAGATGATTTTGTGCCCAATAGAAATTAACACTAAATAATGTAGTGTCATTTTGGAGTCACTTTTATTGTAAATAAGAACAGAATATGCTTCTAAACACTTACGCATTAATGTGGATGTTACCATGATTATGGAAAATCCTGAATGTACTATGAATAATGAGTGAGAACCCAGCTAGCACAGTGGATCTGGGCCGCCTTAGGCAGTATTACTTATGGCTAGGATGCGGGGATTGAGCTCGGACTGATTCCGGTGAGTTATCCAAATGCAGATCATTACACGGCTGCTTTATAACATTTATTTATTCCATATTTTCTCTTTGTTCTTTTTTATTTAACTATTGTTTCTGTGATCAAAAAATACAATTAACATTTTATTGTGTTGAGTCCTGTTTAAGTAGAATTTTAGTATGAGTGGCGCAGCGATCTAAGACACAGCACTACATTGCAAACTGTGTTGCTACAGATGCTGGTTCGATACCCATGCCGGCCGTGACCGGGAGACCCATGAGGCGATGCACAATTGGCCCAGCGTCGTCCAAGTTATGGGGGTTTGGGATGTCCTTGTCCCATCACGCTGTTCCGAGCCAATCTGGTGCCCCGGAAGAGGACCGCTCCTGGGCCGATTCCTCATTGCCAGCTGGGAACGTTACAGACGCACAAATGTCATACCCCCCAAAAATGCTAACCTCCGCTGTTATAGTAATGGTGAGATGTTAGCATGTCTTGGAAGTATGATACTTGTGCGTCTGTTACTTTCTCACTCATCGTTATTCACAATTTATTCAGGATTATCTGTAGTCATGGTAGCATCCAGCAAACAACCCTCTTGCAGATTGAGTTCAATAACTCCAGGCAGATGTATGGTGAGATGCCGGAGGAAGCTTTGAATAGGTCAGTAGCCTACGGAGTAATATGAGAATGCAATTGCTGAATTATGTAGATATTCTAAGCTAAGAGTTTTGATAACTTTATGTAGTAACAGGTCCGTGTAGAATAAACAACCCATTCCATAATACCATAGTTCTGCTAATATAACAATGTGCAGCTTTCAGCTTCCATTGTCATTCCCAGCCGATACAGATACTGTGCCTATTGGCATTTTGTCTGGTGGTGAAGGGGTTACCTTGGCAAACATGTAAGAGTTGTCATATCTTCCTGTGTGGTGTTCAGTATACAACCGGAGTTCTCCCTCCCCATATTGACTGATACCTGATCCTGGTGCAGAATACACAAGGCTTCTCCCTCCCCATATTGACTGATACCTGATCCTGGTGCAGAATACACAAGGCTTCTCCCTCCCCATATTGACTGATACCTGATCCTGGTGCAGAATACACAAGGCTTCTCCCTCCCCATATTGACTGATACCTGATCCTGGTCCAGAATACACAAGGCTTCTCCCTCCCCATATTGACTGATACCTGATCCTGGTGCAGAATACACAAGGCTTCTCCCTCCCCATATTGACTGATACCTGATCCTGGTCCAGAATACACAAGGCTTCTCCCTCCCCATATTGACTGATACCTGATCCTGGTGCAGAATACACAAGGCTTCTCCCTCCCCATATTGACTGATACCTGATCCTGGTGCAGAATACACAAGGCTTCTCCCTCCCCATATTGACTGATACCTGATCCTGGTGCAGAATACACAAGGCTTCTCCCTCCCCATATTGACTGATCCTGGGTCCAGAATACACAAGGCTTCTCCTCCCCATATTGACTGATACCTGATCCTGGTGCAGAATACACAAGTTCTTCCAATTTCCCCCCATATTGACTGATACCTGATTTGGTAGAATCACATTATTGACTGATACCTGATCCTGGTCCAGAATACACAGGCTTCTCCCTCATATTGACTGAATCCTGGTCCAGAATACAAGCCTTTTGGTCCCCATATTGACTGATCACCTGATCCTTCCAGAAATACACAAGGCTTGATATTGACGGTACCTAAAGCCACAAGGCTTTCCTCAGCTATTGTTGAACCTGATCCTGGTCCAGAATACACAAGGCTTTTCCCTCCCCATATTGACTGATACCTGATCCTGGTGCAGAATACAAAAGGCTTCTCCCTCCCCAATTGAACCTGATTTTGGTGCAGAATACACAAGTTCTTCCCCATATTGACTGATACCTGATCCTGGTGCAGAATACACAAGGCTTATTGACTTAATATCCTGGTACAGAAATAAAATTCTCCCTCCCATATTTGCCCATCCTGGTGCATAATACACAAGGCATATTGACTTTAAATAATGCAAAAACAAAGTGATTGGTGCAGAATAAAATTTCCTCCCCATATTGACTGTACCATGTCCTTGCAGAACGGCTTCAGTTCCTTATTGACTTATTTGGTGCAAATACAAAGGCTTAACACCCCATATAACATGATACCTGATCATTTTGGAGTAACTTTATTGACTTATTGTAGAATATAGAACTTCTCTCTCCCATATTGACTGATACCTGCCTTGTAATACACAAGGCTTCTCCCTCCCCATATTGACTGATACCTGATCCTGGTGCAGAATACACAAGGCTTATATTGACTGAACCTGATCCTGGTCCAGAATACACAAGGCTTCTCCTCCCCATATTGACTGAACCTGATCCCAGAATACACAGGCTTCTCCCTCCCCATATTGACTGATACCTGATCCTGGTCCAGAATACACAAGGCTTCTCCCTCCCCATATTGACTGATACCTGATCCTGGTGCAGAATACACAAGGCTTCTTTATAACATTTATTTATTCCTATTTCCAGAATACACAAGGCTCCCCTCCCATATTGACTGATACCTGATCCTGGTGCAGAATACACAAGGCTTCTCCCTCCCTATATTGACTGATACTGATCCTGGTGCAGAATACACAACAATTAACTGTTTTATTGACTGATACCTGATCCTGGTGCAGAATACACAAGGCTTCTCCTCCCCATATTGACTGATACCTGATCCTGGTGCAGAATACACAAGGCTTAGTCCCTCCCCATATTGACTGATACAGATCCTGGTGCAGAATACCAAGGCTCATCCCTCCCCATATTGACTGATACCTGATCCTGGTGCAGAATACACAAGGCTTCTCCTCCCCATATTGACTGATACCTGATCCTGGTGCAGAATACACAAGGCTTCTCCCTCCCCATATTGACTGATACCTGATCCTCACGCAAGGCTTCTCCCTCCCCATATTGACTGATACCTGATCCTGGTGCAGAATACACAAGGCTTCTCCTCCCCATATTGACATGATACCTGATCCTGGTGCAGATGACAAAGAGGCTTCATACCTCCCCTATTGACTGATACCTGATCCTGCAGAATACACAAGGCTTCTCCCTAATTGACTGATACCTGATCCTGGTGCAGAATACACAAGGCTTCTCCTCCCCATATTGACTGATACCTGATCCTGGTGCAGAATAAACAAGGCTTCCTCCCCATATTGACTGATACCTGATCCTGGTGCAGAATACACAAGGCTTCTCAACCCCCTCCCCATATTGACTGATACCTGATCCTGGTCCAGAATACACAAGGCTTCTCCTCCCCATATTGACTGATACCTGATCCTGGTGCAGAATACACAAGGCTTCTCCTCAAACTGAACCTGATCCTGGTGCAGAATACACAAGGCTTCTCCCTCCCCATATTGACTGATACCTGATCCTGGTGAGAATAACCAAGGCTTCTCCCTCCCCATATTGACTGATACCTGATCCTGGTGCAGATACACAAGGTTCATCCCCATATTGACTGATACCTATCCTGGTGAGAATACAAGGCTTGGCTCCTCCCCATATTGACTGAATTATCCTGGTGCAGAATACACAAGGCTTCTAGAGTGTATATTGACTGATATGATCCCTTGCAGAATACACAAGGCTTCTCCTCCTCATATTGACTGATACCTGATCCTGGTGCAGAATACACAGGCTTCTCCCTCCTCATATTGACTATACCTGATCCTTGCAGAATAACAAGGCATTCCTCCCCATATTGACTATACCTGTCCTGGTGCAGAATACACAAGGCTTCTCCTCCCCATATTGACTGATACCTGATCCTGGTCCAGAATACACAAGGTGCAGCTTTCAGCTTCCCTCCCCATATTGACTGATACCTGATCCTGGTCCGAATACACAAGGCTACTGTCCCTATTGACTGATTTTGATCCTGGTGCAGAATACAAACCTGATCCTGGTCCAGAATATAAGAGTTTCCCTCCCCATATTGACTTCCTGATGTGGTGTTCAGTATACAACCGGAGTTCTCCTCCCCCCATATTGACTGATACCTGATCCTGGTGCAGAATACACAAGGCTTCTCCCTCCCCATATTGACTGATACCTGATCCTGGTCCAGAATACACAAGGCTTCTCCTCCCCATATTGACTGATACCTGATCCTGGTGCAGAATACACAAGGCTTCTCCTCCCCATATTGACTGATACCTGATCCTGGTGCAGAATACACAAGGCTTCTCCTCCCCATATTGACTGATACCTGATCCTGGTCCAGAATACAAATAAATATTGACTGATACCTGATCCTGGTGCAGAATACACAAGGCTTCTCCCTCCCCATATTGACTGATACCTGATCCTGGTGCAGAATACACAAGGCTTCTCCCTCCCCATATTGACTGATACCTGATCCTGGTGCAGAATACACAAGGCTTCTCCCTCCTCATATTGACTGATACCATTCAATTAAATCATTTTAAAAAACAATAGAAGTACAAGTTGTGTGTAGTAAAACGTTAATGCCGTGGCAGGTCTCCATTATTAAGCCCGTCTGTCAATCTGGACTTCATCACATCTTGCAAGTTTCCATGTGCTGTACTGTATTATTAGTAATCACCTTCAGAACCACATTGTGGATGTGTTGAGTGCCAGGTGTCTCTCCATTCAGAGATGTCAGTATCAAGCCTGTCTGTCGCTCAGGATTCCATCACATCATCTTGCAACAAGGTTGGAATTAGGCTTGGGCGGTAACCCAAAAAGCCACAGGACGGCTTTTCAATACTGTTGAATAGAGGTCGACCGATTTATGATTTTTCAACACCGATACCGATTATTGGAGGACAACAAAAGCCGATACCAATTAATCGGACGATTTTTAAAAATGTATTTGTAATAATGACAATTACAACAATACTGAATGAATACTTATTTTAACTTAATATAATACATAAATAAAATCAATTTTGCCTCAAATAAATAATGAAACATGTTCAATTTAGTTTAAATAATGCAAAAACAAAGTGTTGGAGGAGAAAGTAAAAGTGCAATATGTGCCATGTAAGAAAGCTAACGTTTCAGTTCCTTGCTCAGAACATGAGAACATTTGAAAGCTGGTGGTTCCTTTTAACATGAGTCTTCAATATTACCAGGTAAGAAGTTTTAGGTTGTAGTTATTATAGGAATTATAGGACTATTTCTCTCTATACCATTTGTATTTCATATACCTTTGACTATTGGATGTTCTTATAGGCACTTTCGTATTGCCAGTGTAACAGTATAGCTTCCGTACCTCTCCTCGCTCCTACCTGGGCTCGAACCAGAAACACCACGTCAACAGCCACCCTCGAAGCAGCGTTACCCATGCAGAGCAAGGGGAACAACTACTCCAAGTCTCAGAGCTAGTGACGTTTGAACCGCTATTAGCGCGCACCCCGCTAACTAGCTAGCCATTTCACATCACATCGTTGCACCATCCTAATCTTGGGAGTTGATAGGCTTGAAGTCATAAACGGCGGAGCTGCTGTCAAAACGCACAGACGTGCTGTTTGAATGAATGCTTACGAGCCTGCTGCTGCCTACCACCGCTCAGTCAGACTGCTCTATCAAATCATAGACTTAGTTATAACATAATAACACACAGAAATGCGAACCGTAGGTCATTAATATGGTAAAATCCGGAAACTATCATCTCGAAAACAAGACGTTTATTCTTTCAGTGAAATACGGATCCGTTCTGTATTTTATCTAACGGGTGGCATCCATCAGTCTAAATATTCCTGTTACATTGCACAACCTTCAGTGTTCTGTCATAATTACGTAAAATTCTGGCAAATTAGTTCGCAACGAGCCAGGCGGCCCAAACTGTGGCATATACACTGACTCTGCGTGCAATGAATGCAAGAGAAGTGACACAATTTCACCTGGTTAATATTGCCTGCTAGAAGAAAAATATTAACGCATACCTATTTAGGCGAGGTGCTGGCTAGCGGAGTAGACAACTTGAAAATAAAAAAAATATGAAAATAAAATAAAACGAGAGGCTGCCTGGATCTTTAACTTAAAGACCCTTGCGCCCTTCGGTCTCAACATAGACTTTGATCTGAAGCCATTCTTGTGATTATTGTGACTTTGCCATTGTAATTGTTTGTAAGCTTGTGTAGTCAAATGAATCTATGATCGTATGCTATCCATTTGTTTGTATGCTGTTCCTTGTATGACATGTTAATATTTGAGAATTAACCAATGATATTAGGCCACTCTTGGTCATGATTACAGACACCTGTGTCTTTTGACACTATATAAACGAGTCATCCCGCAGTATTTGTGATTATACCCTGATGTAGACAGCTTGGCTGTCGAAACGTTGTAATTCAATTTTTGCATCTGAGCTCCTAGAGTGTGCGGCTCTTTTATTTTTATTTTCTAATATTTCCTGCTAACCTGGATATCTTTTAGCTAAATATGCAGGTTTAAAAATATATACTTCTGTGTATTGATATTAAGAAAGGCATTGATGTTTATGGTTAGGTACACAATAAAGCAACGACAGTCCTTTTTCGCGAATGCGCACTGCATCGATTATATGCACCGCAGGACACGCTAGATGACCTAGTAATATCATCAACCATGTGTAGCTATAACTAGTGATTATGATTAAGTTTAATGCTAGCTAGCAACTTACCTTAGCTTCTTACTGCATTCGCGTAACAGGCGGGGTCCTCATGAGGCAGGTGGTTAGAGCGTTGGACTAGTTAACCTTAAAGGTTGCAAGATTAAATCCCTGAGCTGACAAGGTAAAAATCTGTCGTTCTGCCCCTGAACAAGGCAGTTAACCCACCGTTCCTAGGCCGTCATTGAAAATAAGAATGTGTTCTTAACTGACTTGCCTAGTTAAATAAAGATTAAATAAATATATATATTTTTTAACGGCAAAATCGTCGATTTCAGATTGTTATGAAAACCTGAAATCGGCCCTAATTAATCGGCCATTCCGATTTAATCGGTCGACCTCTGAAGTTTTTTAATACATTTTAATATTTTTTGCTACCGTTTTATTAAGCAAATACCTGCAGTCAACTTGTGCAATATGTCAGGTGATGAAGGACATTACGTTCTTCACTTCACTTGTTATTATTCTGAACAAAAATATAAACGCAACAATTTGAAAGATTTTACCTAGTTACAGTTCATATGGGAGTCTGAACTCTTTAGGGAACGTCTGAGAGGGGGAAGGAGAGAGGGGGGAGTGAGAGAGAGAGGGAGAGAGAGAGGAAGGAGTGAGAGACGGAGAGAGGGGGGAGTGAGAGAGAGAGGGAGAGAGAAAGGGAGGAGAGAGAGACGGAGAGAGGGGGAGGAGAGAGAGAGGGAGAGAGAAAGGGAGGAGTGAGAGACGGAGAGAGGGGGGAGTGAGAGAGAGAGGGAGAGAGAAAGGGAGGAGTGAGTGACGGAGAGAGGGGGGAGTGAGAGAGAGAGGGAGAGAGAAAGGGAGGAGTGAGAGACGGAGAGAGGGGGGAGTGAGAGAGAGAGGGAGAGTGAGAGAGAGAGGGAGAGGGAGGAGTGAGAGAAGGGGGAGTGAGAGAGACTCGTTTCAGGAAAGTAGGCATACAGTGGGGCAAAACAAGTATATAGTCAGCCACCAATTGTGCAAGTTCTCCCACTTAAAAAGACGAGAGAGGCCTGTAATTTTCATCATAGGTACACTTCAACTATGACAGACAAAATGAGAAGAAAAAAAAATCCAGAAAATCACATGATTTAATTCAAAATATGTAGTACATACATTTTAACACGTTATAATTCCAAAATGTTTACTATTTCTTACAGATAAAGGGTCCGGTTAGCCCTGACCCTTATCCGTTTCGAATTCACCAACTCAAAGACACTTGCCCGCTCCATCAAAACTCCGTAAATTTTCCCTCCATGTGTAGATCAACCGTCCTGCATGTAAATCCTGGGTATGCCCACATCATTAATTAATAAGATTTGTAGAAAACTGTTTAGCCATAAGTAAAGGCCTTTCATAAAGAGGCTGTCATGATTGCATGTGCCTCATGTTTAACACGTATTGCTTGTTACAGAATACTGCTGTTGTACATTTAATATCCCCTAGCAGATTTCGTTGCATTTGCACAAATTCTGTCATGTTACTGTGGTCTTTTTTAAAAGTCAATAAATATGTGTGGAAAGTGTACATGTTTGTTTCACTGTAGATCTGTTTAAGACCTCCTAGAAACGCCTGATTTCATCCCACAGCATTAATTAATAAGCTGTATAGAAGCTGTTTAGCCATAAGTAAAGGCCTTTCATAAAGCGGCTGTCATGATAAACCTGAATCTGAAATTACCTTTACGATCTTTTCTTTGGGGTTCTAATCTCCCCAGGTGTACATGCCTGAAAATCCTTAGGCTGGAGCCATCTGGAAGCTCTGTGCTTGTACATATAAAGAGAACTAAATAGGAAACTAGGCTGAGAAACATTATTTAGATGGCTGTTTAATTGTTGTTTAAAGCCTGAAATGGACACAATGCCAAGGGACCTTGTTTCTAACACACACGCGCACACATTCCTGCATCATCATCAATCACCATGACAACTTCAAAGGATGCAATATAGATATAAAATAACACACCCTCTAACACGTGACCACAGGAACAGGATGTCCTGGACGGAGGCCCATATTTGGACCTGTATACGTCATCATGGACACAGGGTCATAAATCAACGTTTTGACCCGTGCCGTCTACTTTATTCTCTCTTCACCCCCTAGTTATAACAGTTGCTCAGTTCCTGCTATTGTGTTGTTCAGTATTTTTCCATCTCAGTTAAACCTCGTGATGACCACCTCTCCCTATACCTGATTAACCACAACTTTGTAAGATACAGCAAGTCACACCATGAGCTCAATATTGTCACATACAAACACAAGGACAAAGCATCTGCTGGGCTGTTATCTACAGTTTTGCAACATGCAGGTCACACCATGTTACTCAGTTCTAGTCACACACACACAAACAAGCAAGTAGATGTAGCAAGCAGTTGTTTAATCTCATGATGATGCTCAAGTGCACAAATGCAGATACTTCACACAGCCAACATCAGAAAATACTTAATCATATATATATGGAACGATTATAATGTAAAAGACAGAATCCCACAGTAGTTTGCTCTGATTATTTTATATATATATTTTTTTTACCTGGGCATTATAGAGCCCCACGGTAGAAGTGCCATAAAACCTAGTGGTCAAACAGAGAAATGGTTCCAATTTGTTTTAGAGGCATATCATTCGGATAGCATCGAACGACTCAATTTATGACTTAGCCTCGAGAGCTTCCATCGTTACAAGGATACACGAGCTGTATGAAAGCTAGAGGGCTTTGAAAGCAGGGGTGTTGAAACATAAACGGGCTGTTCCTCTCACAGAGACTACAATCACAACTACTTTGGGGTTACTGCGAACCACATCAATGAAATCTGGAAACTGCATTCACACCCTCTGGCGGTAATGAAGACCGAGGCACTATGCTGAAATGTGCGCCGGGCATTTCATGGATATAGCAAAGCAGTGGAACATTGAAAACGAAGTAACCACAGTTTGCACGGAACATGATTGCAGCTGCGAGACATCTGGCTTTTGTGCGCAGTGCGATATCACCATGCCAACCACAGCTAAACTGGAGAAACACCACTGAAGCCCTGCAGGTAATATTTTTTTATCTCACTATTAGTGTTATAATAAGGTGTGTGTGTGTGTGCGCGAGGGAGAGAAAAGTGTGTGTGTTTAAATTTATTTTACCTTTATTTAACCAGGCAAGTCAGTTAAGAACAAATTCTTATTTTCAATGACTGCCTAGGAACAGTGGGTTAACTGCCTGTTCAGGGGCAGAACGACAGATTTGTACCTTGTCAGCTCGGGGGTTTGAACTTGCAACCTTTCAGTTACTAGTCCAACGCTCTAACCACTAGGCTACCCTGCCGCCCCTACACTCTAACCACTAGGCTACCTACCTCCTCTACACTCTAACCACTAGGCTACCTACCTCCTCTACACTCTAACCACTAGGCTACCTACCTCCTCTACACTCTAACCACTAGGCTACCTACCTCCTCTACACTCTAACCACTAGGCTACCTACCTCCTCTACACTCTAACCACTAGGCTACCTACCTCCTCTACACTCTAACCACTAGGCTACCTACCTCCTCTACACTCTAACCACTAGGCTACCTACCTCCTCTACACTCTAACCACTAGGCTACCCTGTGTGTGAGAGAGAGCGAGAGAGAATAACATGTCTCTTACAATTGACTGAAGTGATTTTGAATTCTCTTTCAGTGCCGGTACTTGACTTCACTTCTGGGAAGAGAGTAGTACTTTTCCTGCTCGGTGGTGTTGCCTGCTCTGTCATCTCCTTCAGGTGATCTAAATGACACTGCCTACATGGTAAGATTCAAGCTGACATTCACAACAGACTTGGAGAAACAACAACCTCACATGGCTGGAGATCGCCACAGCACTCGACCAAAGGTTTTAAGGACCTGAAGTGCCTTCCTAGACCTGAGAGGGGTGAAGTTTGGGCTTTGGTCAGCAACTTGCTGAAGGAAGAGAGGCCTGCACAGCAACTTGCTGAAGGAAGAGAGGCCTGCACGGCAACTTGCTGAAGGAAGAGAGGCCTGCACGGCAACTTGCTGAAGGAAGAGAGGCCTGCACGGCAACTTGCTGAAGGAAGAGAGGCCTGCACGGCAACTTGCTGAAGGAAGAGAGGCCTGCACGGCAACTTGCTGAAGGAAGAGAGGCCTGCACAGCAACTTGCTGAAGGAAGAGAGGCCTGCACGGCAACTTGCTGAAGGAAGAGAGGCCTGCACAGCAACTTGCTGAAGGAAGAGAGGCCTGCACAGCAACTTGCTGAAGGAAGAGAGGCCTGCACGGCAGCTTGCTGAAGGAATAGAGGCCTGCACAGCAACTTGCTGAAGGAATAGAGGCCTGCACAGCAACTTGCTGAAGGAAGAGAGGCCTGCACAGCAACTTGCTGAAGCAACAGTCAGAGCTGCTAAAGAAGAAAACTGCTTCTGAGTTCTTCTGAGTCTGACTCTGATGAATAGGAGGAGTCCATGGAGAAATGTATGGAATGTTACAAAGCAGAGCCCAGCATCATCATGGAGGACAGTCCACTACAGTGGGGGTCACAGCATGCAGGGCCTGCATTGCACGAAGCTACCTGGCATCTCCTGCTATGGCAGTACCTTGTGAGAGGTTGTTTTCACTTTCTGGGCGTATCCATCCTGCCAAAGACGAGAGCAGTTTTATCATCTGAAAATGTCAACAGGCTTGTTTGTCTTTGCAACTGGCTCAATGAAAATAAATAGGACGACTGAAGTGTATGGTCACAGGTTTATGTTCTGTTGAATTCATGACCTTGGACAAGTTTATGGTCTTTGTATCCATAGAGACAGTTTTTTTTTTTTCTTGAGAATTTATTAGGGAGCATTTGTAGGCCTACTGGGAGCATTAGTAAGTTACAGTACTTTTGTGTTGCTTAACTTGTTTATGGTGAATATGCCATTGAAAACACTCTGATACAGAACCTCCGAATAAAACTATTCTTCGACCACAAAGTCCGACATTATTCATTAACTGTGACGATGATGATTTGCCAATAAGCAAGTCAGCTACTAGAGTACGCAACAGCTGGCTGCATCCTGGGAGTTGTTTACGAAACCAGGTCTCCGCAGAAGAGAGGCAGAACCCAAAGTTTGTTGTGCACCACCTTCATGTATCTCTCTATGTTGATATAGACCATGAGAACTATTCGGTACTGGAAACAGAACTGTAAGGAATGAGGGAACAAAGGGCATGGCGTTAGGTGAGCTGGTTGGACATGCATATGTGTACATGTCCTCATGGGCTAAGATTGCTGTCACCTACCGAGATCACCCCTTTCAGCAGTTTGCACATCACGAAGCCAAACACCCAGCCCCTCACGAGTATCGTCTGCGTAACCCACACCGGGATAGTCAGCAAAGTGGCTATGTCACAGCTGGCTGCATCCTGGGAGTTGTTTACGAAACCAAAGTCTCCGCAGATGAGAGGCAGAACCCAAAGCAGTCGGTCAATGAGGAAGTTGATAGAATCTCGTTTCTCACGATTATCAGTAAAATGAACTAATTTATTCTCTATTAATTACTACAATGTATTCAGATCCCTTTAGTGCCTTATTCGAAAATGGATTGTTGTTTTTTTCCACCTCATCAATCTATGCATTTTATTTTTGCAAACTTAATTTAAACAACTGCCTTGTATGACGCTATAAGCTTGACACACCTGTATTTGTGGAGTTTCTCCCATTCTTCTCTGCAGATCCTCAAGCTCTGTCAGGTTGGATGGGGAGCGTCGCTGCACAGCTATTTTCAGGTCACTCCAGAGATGTTTGATCCGGTTCAAGTCTGGGCCACTCAAGCTCATTCAGAGACTTGTCCCAAAGCCACTCCTGCTTTGTCTTGGCTGTGTGCTTAGGGTTGTTGTCCTGTTGGAAGGTGAACCTTCACCCCAGTCTGAGGTCCTGAGCGCTCTAGAGCAGGTTTTCATCAAGGATCTCTCGGTACTTTGCTCTGTTCATCTTTGCCTCAACCCGGACTAGTCTTCCAGTCCCAGCAGCTGAGAAACATCCCGACAGCATGATGCTGCTGGCACCATCCCTTTCAACATAGGTATGGTGCCAGGTTTCCTCCAGACGTGACATTTGGCACTCAGGCCAAAGAGTTCAATCTTGATTTTCATCAGACCAGAAAATCCTGTTTTTCATGGTCTGAGAGTCCTTAAGGTGCCTTTTGGCAAACAGGTTGTCGTGGCTTCCGTCTGGCCACTATACCATAAATGCCTGATTGGGGGAGTGCTGCAAAGATGGTTGTCCTTCTGGAAGGTTATCCCATCTTCACAGAGAACCTTGTAGTGCTGTCAGAGTGAATATCGGGTTCTTAATCACCTCCCTGACCTTCTCCCCCGATTTCTCAGGTTGACTGGGCGGCCAGCTCTAGGAAGAGTGTTGGTGGTTCCAAACTTCTTCCATTTTTTAAGAATAATGGAAGCCACTGTGTTCTTGGAGACCTTCAATGCTGCAGAAATTCCCCAGATCTGTGTCTTGGCACAATCCTGTCTCAGAGCTCTACAGACCATTCATTCATTCATTCTCATGGCTTGGTTTTTGCTCTGACATGCACTATCAAATGTGGGACCTTATATACTGTAGACAGGTGTGTGCCTTTCCAAATCATGTCCAATCAATTGAATTTACCACAGGTGGACTCCAATGTATAAATGAGCAAAAAATCCTAAAAATCTGCTTTTGCTTTTGTTATTGGGTGTTTTGTGTAGATTGAAAACAATTTTTTAATTGAATCAATTTTAGAATAAGGCTGTAATGTAACAAAATGTGGAACAAGTCAAGGAGTCTGACTACTTTCCGAATGCGCTATAGGTATAGCTTTAAGACTATAAGTTATTAACCACCCAGCTTTGGACTAGTTGGGTCTATTTCCCTTCTTTTGAGAGGAGCTGGCTAGTAGATACCCATAGATAATGATATACTACCTTTAAACTGCACACAGACCAAAAAATGGTATACATGAGTTGGTCTGACTCTGGTTAAGTAGGAAATTACCCAAAATACTCAAGTATCCCAATTTCACCCCTAGTGTGTACATGTATTTTGTGACCCTCCAGGGATTCTCACACATTCTATACTGGAGTGTTTTATTTAGTCTATTCGTTCCATCTTCTCTCCTCTCTCCCTTCCTTTCTCCCTGTAGGTGTAGTGTGCAGTGCGCCAGCGGTGGACTAGCCCGTGTACTATGCTGTGGCTGCACTCCGGCCCGGGCCTCCTGAGCTGCGGCAGCATCATCATCCCCTCTGCCCACGACACGCCTGCCGCCCTAGTGTCCTTGCCCTCGCCGGCATGTACGCTACCCGCCTGTGCAGCTCAGGAGGTGGGGGAGGAGGAGGGGGAAAGCCAGGGCACTGGCCGGGCCTGGGGGGTAGAGGGCTGCCCATGCTGGAGAACCACCACCCCCACCACGTGCACACTCCAACCCCCAGCTACCCGCTCCCTCTACCAGGGGCCCCACTTCCACAGTCACCAGCAGCACTACCACCCGCACCTGCCCCCCCCTCCTCCGCCTCCCCACATCCCTCTGTATGCCGACCGGCACCACCACCGCTGGCAACAAGAAGAAGACGTGGAACTTCATCCACGAGAAGATGAGCTACGACACCTTCTTCACCATGAAGAGGCTGATAGAGCGCTCGCATCGGGGCGATGAGGTGCTGCGCTGGGTGACGCAGAACCCGGGCAAGATCTCGCACAACCACTACCCCATCGCCCTGCAGAAGATCGGCCAGCTACTACAGGCCGGGGCTGCAGGAGGGGACGGTGGTGACTCAGAGGCAGCCCTGGTTCCCATACCCGGTGGAGGAGCTGAGAACGAAGGCAGACAGATCCTGGAGCACCAGGATTTCCAGACACTGTGCAACGCCATCGTGAGCGACTGTGTCAAGTTCGACAACTTCAGTATCGTCAACTGCCTGTGGGTTATTGTCCTAGTGTATCCATCTACTGGGTTATTGTCCTAGTGTATCTATCTACTGGGTTATTGTCCCAGTGTATCCATCTACTGGGTTATTGTCCTAGTGTATCCATCTACTGGGTTATTGTCCTAGTGTATCCATCTACTGGGTTATTGTCCTAGTGTATCCATCTACTGGGTTATTGTCCTAGTGTATCCATCTACTGGGTTATTGTCCTAGTGTATCCATCTACTGGGTTATTGTCCTAGTGTATCCATCTACTGGGTTATTGTCCTAGTGTATCCATCTACTGGGTTATTGTCCTAGTGTATCCATCTACTGGGTTATTGTCCTAGTGTATCCATCTACTGGGTTATTGTCCTAGTGTATCCATCTACTGGGTTATTGTCCTAGTGTATCCATCTACTGGGTTATTGTCCTAGTGTATCCATCTACTGGGTTATTGTCCCAGTGTATCCATCTACTGGGTTATTGTCCTAGTGTATCCATCTACTGGGTTATTGTCCTAGTGTATCCATCTACTGGGTTATTGTCCTAGTGTATCCATCTACTGGGTTATTGTCCTAGTGTATCCATCTACTGGGTTATTGTCCTAGTGTATCCATCTACTGGGTTATTGTCCTAGTGTATCTATCTACTGGGTTATTGTCCTAGTGTATCCATCTACTGGGTTATTGTCCTAGTGTATCCATCTACTGGGTTATTGTCCTAGTGTATCCATCTACTGGGTTATTGTCCTAGTGTATCCATCTACTGGGTTATTGTCCTAGTGTATCCATCTACTGGGTTATTGTCCTAGTGTATCCATCTACTGGGTTATTGTCCTAGTGTATCCATCTACTGGGTTATTGTCCTAGTGTATCCATCTACTGGCTTATTGTCCTAGTGTATCTATCTACTGGGTTATTGTCCTAGTGTATCCATCTACTGGGTTATTGTCCTAGTGTATCCATCTACTGGGTTATTGTCCTAGTGTATCCATCTACTGGGTTATTGTCCTAGTGTATCCATCTACTGGGTTATTGTCCTAGTGTATCCATCTACTGGGTTATTGTCCTTGCCCACAATGACTCCAAAATCCTTCCAAACCGGAGATTTCACTCACGTACCACCTGTTTCCACTATGGTGTATTTCGTAACCTTTCTATTTCTCCAGTTACGTTAGCCGTTTTCACGTGAGCTACGCTATCCAGGAAAAGTAGGCCAAGCTTGGCAACGTATTCTCACGACGTGGGGGGGATGAAACATATATGTTTTCAGCACCACACGAATAATGGACAGTTCTCTGATTCACTGTGTACATCGCTTGTGCCCTACAAAATTATGCACTTCTCTGGTTTTACTATTTATAGTTATATGTTTGGGTAAAATTAACATTTTTTTGTTTTATTATATAAACTACTGACAACATTTCTCCCAAATTCCGAATAGAAATATTGTCATTTAGAGCATTTATTTGCAGAAAATGACAATTGGTCAGAATAACAAAAAAGATGCAATGTTGCCAGGTCAATCAAGGTGTGGATGGAGGACCACCAGATCAAGACCCTGTCATGGCCAGACCAATCTCCAGACCTGAAACCCATTGAAAACCTCTGGAATGTGATCAAGAGGAAGATGGATGGTCTCAAGCCATCAAACAAAGCCGAGCTGCTTGAATTCTTGCGCCAGGAGTGGCATAAAGTCACCCAACATCAATGTGAAAGACTGGTGGAGAGCAGGCCAAGACTCATAAAAGCTGGGTATTGAAAATCAAGGTTATTCCATCAAATATTGATTTCTGAACTCTTCCTAAGTTAACATTACTATTGTGTTTAAAAATGAATATGAACTTATTTTCTTATTTTTCATTATTCGAGGTCTGACAACACTATCTTTTTTGTTATTTTGACCAGTTGTCAATTTCTGCTAATAAATGCTCTAAATGACAATATTTCTATTTGGAAATTTGGGAGAAATGTTGTCAGTAGTTTATAGAATAAAACAGAAATGTTCATTTTACCCGAGTTCTCCCTATCCGGACAGGGACAGGGACCTCCCCAGAAGGATCCGCAGCCGTGACAGCCCTCACTTCAGACTTTCAAAAGTTCTCCCCCTTCGCCCCACTAGAGGTAGGGAGGGACCAGCGACCCGTCGAGAGGGGATGATGCGGTGAACTTTGTGCCCTACCACATGCAGCGAGGGGCAAACCCTTCCTCGGCCCAGAGGACGGGCCCTAACGGCGGGGGCCCTCTGGACTACAACCCTTACTACACGTCGGCTGACTACTACTCCAGCCTGGCCAAGGAGCACTCTCTGGAGAGCCAAGACAGCTCCACGCTCAGCAGCCCTCCCTCAGACAGCCTGGCACATCCAGGGGCCTCCGGGGTAGGGGGATCTGCCACGGCTGCCCCCAATTCCCTCTTCCAATTCTCCATTGGAAAAATCCTGAAGGATGAGGCAGGGGTGCAGGTGGGGCCCGGCGAGTCAGGGGCTCAACTGCGAGCTTCCTGCAATTCTATGAGGCAAACGGGGACGTGAAGCCCACCTCACCACTTCAACTGCACCCGGCTGATCGAGCTGGGGACCAGCGGCAGCTCAAGAGGTCAGTGCTGATGGGCTTCCCAAATCTGTCCAGTCAGATTTCTATCCTTATATACTACAACTAAATGCTTGATAATACATCAGTGGAGCAATGCAAGTTACCGAATAACTTTAAGACTGTTTTGCTGGCAGGTCTGCTATCTTTCTACCGTCTTTTGCCACTTGTGTGAATAAGGAATTTATTTCTAAATGAGAAATCATTTGGTAATCGCTATGTGCCTTTCTTCTTTCAGAGTGGTTATGTCGGTGAATGACAAGTGGCACTACTGTCACAACTCTGAGGTGCTGGTGGGCTCCCGGGCCATGAGAGACCGTCACCTGCTGCTCCTGGGATACGTCATTCTGCAGGTGAGCCCATACCATTTAAACCATCTTAAAAACAACATTTAAAAAAATAAATGAATAAGTATATATATATATATATATATATATATAGACCACATTTTAAACATCTTACAACCACATTTCAACCAAATGTCAGTATCCCTTTACCTCCATTACAATCATCCGATGGCGCTTTTGAATTGGCAACTGCTACCAGGTAACTGGTCCACTAATGGTCCGCTTTGCCCAATAAGTATAAAACGAACAGTGTTACTGACATCCCTCCTTGTGTTCCTCTGTTGTTCCTCTATTCCACAGCTGCCCTATCATGAAGTGGAGAAGCTGAATGGTATAGAGGAGGTGAAGCAGTACCTCCACAAAAAGCTCCTGGAGGTCCCCTTATGACAACAAAAGACTGTGTGTTGAGTGTGTGTTTGTGTGCGCGAGTGTATGCCATTTTTGGCGGCTTGGAATAGGACGGTTATTGGTGGGATTGGGAAAGGGGGCTTTGTTTGAGGTGGGAGACAAACCCTGGTCAAAGTCTAAAACGGAAGAGTTTCTGGCAACTTGCATTTATCAAAATGGCGCCAGCCTATATTGCAACCAGTCAGGTCCCCAGTTGATGGCATGTGTAGTGTGAGGTCCCCAGTTGATGGCATGTGTAGTGTCAGGTCCCCAGTTGATGGCATGTGTAGTGTGAGGTCCCCAGTTGATGGCATGTGTAGTGTCAGGTCCCCAGTTGATGGCATGTGTAGTGTGAGGTCCCCAGTTGATGGCATGTGTAGTGTGAGGTCCCCAGTTGATGGCATGTGTAGTGTGAGGTCCCCAGTTGATGGCATGTGTAGTGTCAGGTCCCCAGTTGATGGCATGTGTAGTGTGAGGTCCCCAGTTGATGGCATGTGTAGTGTCAGGTTGCCACGCTTGTTGTCAATGCAATCTTGTCATTGTCACTTCACAACGGTTCAAATCTAATTTTATTGGTCACGTACACATAATTTGCTAATGTTATCGCAAGTGTAGCAAAATACTTATGTTCATAGCTTCAACAGTACAGTAATGCCTAAAAATACAAAAACAGTACAAAAAAACAGTGCAAATCTAAAAGAAAGGAATTAAGAACGAAATAAATATTAGAACGAGCAATGTCAGTCCGAAACCCCAAAAAATACACCATATATACAAAAGTATGTGGACACAATGAGTGGATTTGGCACAATGAGTGGATCTCAGCCCCACCTGTTGCTGAAAGGTGTATACAATCGAGCACACAGTCATGCAATCTCCATAGACAAACATTGGCAGTAGAATGGCTCAGTGACTTTCAACGTGGCACCGTCATAGGATGACACCTTTCCAACAAGTCAGTTCGTCAAATTTCTGCCCTGCTAAAGCTGCCCCGGTCAACTGTAAGTGCTGTTATTGTGAAGTGGAAACGTCTAGGAGCAACAATGGTTCAGCCGCAAATTGGTAGGTCACACACGCTGATAGAACGAGACCGTTGAAGAGCGTAGCGCGTATAAATCATCTGTCCTTGGTTTCAACATTCACTACCGAGTTCCAAACTGCCTCTGGAAGCAACATCAGCACAAGAACCGTTCATCGGGTGCTTAATGAAATGGGTTTCCATGGCCGAGCAGCCACACACAAGCCTAAGATCACCATGCGCAATGCCAAGCTTCGGCTGGAGTGGTGAAAAGACTTTGGAGTAGGGGAAATCGTTCTCTGGAGTGATGAATCACGCTTCACCATCTGGCAGTCGGACAGACAAATCTGAGTTTGGCGGATGCCAGGAGAATGTTACCTACCCCAAAACATAGTGCCAACTGTAAAGTTTGGTGGAGGAGGAATAATGGTCTGGGGAGGTTTTTCATAGTTCGGGCCCCTTAATTCCGGTGGAGGGAAATGTTAATGCTGAAGCATATGACGACATTCAAGACGATTCTGTGCTTCCAATTTTGTGGCAACAGTTTGGGGAAGGCCCTTCCCTATTTTGACAATGCCCTCGTGCACAAAGCAAGGTTCGTACAGAAATGGTTTGCTGAGATCGGTGTGGAAGAATTTGATTGGCCTATGCAGAGCCCTTACCTCAACCTCATCGAATACCTTTGGGATGAATTGGAACGCTGGCTGCAAGCCAGGCCTAATCGCCCAACATCAGTGTCCAAGGGGGACCAACTCCATATTAATGCCCATGGTTTTGGAATGCAATGTTTAACAGGCAAGTGTCCATATACTTTTGGCCATGTAGTGTAGAAGCTGTTTTTTAGTCTCTCGGTCTTTGATGCACCTGTACTGTCTCCACCTTTTAGATGGTAAACAGGCCGTGGCTCGGGTGGCTGAGGTCCCGTGACACTGGTTGCTGTAGATGTCCTGGAGGTGATGCGTGGGCTCACAGCGCCACCCTCAGGAAAGCCTTGTGGGTGCGGACGGTGCAGTTGCCGTACCAGGCGGTGATACAGCCCGACAGGATTGCTCTCAATGGTAACATCTGTTGAAGTTAGTAGTTTTCTTAGGGGCCAAGCCAGATTTCTTCAGCCTCCTGAGGTTGTAGAGGCGCTGTTGATCATTTTAGATTTTGACCAGCGTATTTCTATAGTTCTAGTTTTGATCATGGTTTGGACGAGTGGGAAATAAGTTGTTGTTATTATTATTATTATTATAATAGTCATACGGAGATGACAATGTTCTGGCGGTGTATGAAAAAATAAGTCCCTTTTTAAAAGAAAAATATAAATGTTTTATTGAACTGCAGTTGTAACGCATGTTGGGACCGTGTGGTTCGGACGTCAGAACCAGAACCGGTCATTCGGATCAACTGGGTGACATGGGGTTTACTGAGACTAACAACTGAGTGACATGGGGTTTATTGAGACTAACAACTGGGTGACATGGGGTTTATTGAGACTAACAACTGGGTGACATGGGGTTTATTGAGACTAACAACTGGGTGACATGGGGTTTATTGAGACTAACAACTGGGTGACATGGGGTTTATTGAGACTAACAACTGGGTGACATGGGGTTTATTGAGACTAACAACTGGGTGACATGGGGTTTATTGAGACTAACAACTGGGTGACATGGGGTTTATTGAGACTAACAACTGGGTGACATGGGGTTTATTGAGACTAACAACTGGGTGACATGGGGTTTATTGAGACTAACAACTGGGTGACATGGGGTTTATTGAGACTAACAACTGGGTGACATGGGGTTTACTGAGACTAACAACTGGGTGACATGGGGTTTATTGAGACTAACAACTGGGTGACATGGGGTTTATTGAGACTAACAACTGGGTGACATGGGGTTTATTGAGACTAACAACTGGGTGACATGGGGTTTATTGAGACTAACAACTGGGTGACATGGGGTTTATTGAGACTAACAACTGGGTGACATGGGGTTTACTGAGACTAACAACTGGGTGACATGGGGTTTACTGAGACTAACAACTGGGTGACATGGGGTTTACTGAGACTAACAACTGGGTGACATGGGGTTTACTGAGACTAACAACTGGGTGACATGGGGTTTATTGAGACTAACAACTGGGTGACATGGGGTTTATTGAGACTAACAACTGGGTGACATGGGGTTTATTGAGACTAACAAATGGGACCTCTTGTGTTTTCTAATACTTGTGTGCAACGTATGGTCTGTAAATGAGGGATGAGGATGGATAAATTAAGTTAATGAAAAAAAAAGTGTTATATATTTTTGTCTTCACTAGAATGGCTTTTCCGTTGTCCAGAACTAAGCAATGCACGTTGGAGCATCTATTTTCTACTGGGTCTCTTTGTTTTGTCGTTGGTACTTAGGACATTCAATGAATGACTTCATTCAGAGAGGAATTTGTGATTCCTTAAGTGAGTTTCCACCATTGCATTGACAATGGGGAATTGCCAGACACCAGTCTAGTTAAATTAGGTGTATTGCTATGAAATAGACAAGTGAATACAGTTCATCTGAGAACCTTTTTGTTTTCTCAGTGGCATTTGAAATGGAAGCCTGGTTTTGCATGATTGAGGTAATGCGTTAAGTCATGCCGTGGTTTGCACGGACAAATTGGTGTTTGATACTGGACTTGCTGAAAATGACCCATTTTATTTCAAGTTGTCTCAAAGCGATACAAATATTTGTAGAGACAGTCCATTATCTTTTTACAGGATCGCAAAGACTTGGACTTTGTTAGGTAGGCAGAAATGGCTCGTGGGATTTGTAATTGTGTTTCCGCCCCTGTATTACTTGGTGTTTTGTCTTTGCTCTCAGTTTATGTAGCCGATCCGGAAGAGAATAGGGTAATGCCAAGGATTTATATTTACACTAGATGACTCCCATCTTGACACTCCCCAGGCAAAGCTAAATGCAATTGTTTTAAGGTCATACCAAGGATCATTTTACTATAAGACCCCTTGAAGTATGAAAAGAAAGTAAATTATTTGATAGAAGAAAGAAATGGGGCCTTACTACTTTTAGCCCATGCAAACGCATTGTATAACATTCACTACATGAAACAGCTAGCCCCCACCAAAAAAAAATGAAACAGCTAGCCCCCACCAAAAAAAAAAAATGAAACAGCTAGCCCCCCACCAAAAAAAAATGAAACAGCTAGCCCCACCAAAAAAAAAATGAAACAGCTAGCCCCCACCAAAATAAAATGAAACAGCTAGCCCCACCAAAAAAAAAAATGAAACAGCTAGCCCCCACCAAAAAAAAAATGAAACAGCTAGCCCCCACCAAAAAAAAATGAAACAGCTAGCCCCCCACCAAAAAAAATGAAACAGCTAGCCCCCACCAAAAAAAAAAAAATGAAACAGCTAGCCCCCACCAAAAAAAAAAAAAATGAAACAGCTAGCCCCCACCAAAAAATAAATAAATGAAACAGCTAGCCCCCACCAAAAAAAAATGAAACAGCTAGCCCCCACCAAAAAAAAAATGAAACAGCTAGCCCCCACCAAAAAAAAATGAAACAGCTAGCCCCACCAAAAAAAAATGAAACAGCTAGCCCCACCAAAAAAAAAAAAAAATGAAACAGCTAGCCCCCACCAAAAAAAAAAAAAATGAAACAGCTATCCCCCACCAAAAAAAAAATGAAACAGCTAGCCCCCCACCAAAAAAAATGAAACAGCTAGCCCCCACCAAAAAAAATGAAACAGCTAGCCCCCCACCAAAAAAAAAATGAAACAGCTAGCCCCCACCAAAAAAATGAAACAGCTAGCCCCCACCAAAAAAAAAAATGAAACAGCTAGCCCCACCAAAAAAAAATGAAACAGCTAGCCTCCCACCAAAAAAAAATGAAACAGCTAGCCCCACCAAAAAAAAATGAAACAGCTAGCCCCCACCAAAAAAAAAGAAACAGCTAGCCCCCACCAAAAAAAAAATGAAACAGCTAGCCCCACCAAAAAAAAAAAATGAAACAGCTAGCCCCCACCAAAAAAAAAAAATGAAACAGCTAGCCCCCACCAAAAAAAAATGAAACAGCTAGCCCCCACCAAAAAAAAAAAATGAAACAGCTAGCCCCCACCAAAAAAAAAAAAATGAAACAGCTAGCCCCCACCAAAAAAAAAAAATGAAACAGCTAGCCCCCACCAAAAAAAAAATGAAACAGCTAGCCCCCACCAAAAAAAAAAAATGAAACAGCTAGCCCCCACCCAAAAAAAATGAAACAGCTAGCCCCCACCCCCAAAAAAATGAAACAGCTAGCCCCCACCCAAAAAAAAATGAAAGCTAGCCCCCACCAAAAAAAAAATCTAAAGGAAGTTTGTTCTGAAGTGTCTGTCCCTTATGTGAAAGATCAGGATTTTTGTTTTTAAAAATGTTTACATGTATCTAACCCCTTTTTTCAACTGGTACCAGGGACCCTTCAGACAAAAACAACCGACATGTACCTGTTCGTGAGAGTCATCTTTCCATAGAGGGTTCATAATAGTGTGTGAGGAGATGGATTTTCAGGATGTCTTATGGTCTGACAAACACGGCGCTAGCCGTCTTTCACCGCAGATGTGAAAGCGTGACATAGGTGGACTGAGATACATCCAATGCATAAATAAACGGATGTTTTTATGTTGTGGACACCGACCTCACAGGGTTTATATTAATGAATGCATTTGTAAGGATCCATGGGCTGTTCTGAATGCTTGTTGCAAGTCTACAAAACACTGTAAATGCATTGTGCACAGGTGGCTGAGTGTTTATTTATTGGTATCACTCCTGGTACAGGGGATGTGTGTATGTGTATTATATCTGGGGAAAGACAAGTTTTGAGATTGTTTAAATATTGATATATGTCTGTATAAAAAAAAGCAACATGTCATTTTTGTTTCGTGAATTATGTACATTTTACGTAGACAGTATGAGCAATGGAAAATTGCATGACTTAGTTTTGAATTGACATTGATAAAACAGAATTTAAAAGGTGGACTATGCAGAAATCACTGCCATTTCCTGGTTGCAAATATTCTAATAGTTTGCCAAATAAAACAAGCTAGTGTAGAGAATCATTGTACCATCTAAACATCTGAGAAATATCTTGTCAGCTGTTTGAAACGGCATGCATAGAAATAGATCTACTGCTTCTTAGACTTGCTTTCAGTGAGTGGTGGATCTGTAACGTGAATTTGGTCAGCTTGCTCAGAAAGGGATACTTTTGCAATGTCAAATACTGAAGCTTAATACATACAGGTACTACAAATTGTTTAGGGAAATTAACTACAGCCAAGGTTAGTGGGGGAAAGTATAGCTGGATCGTCCCTTCGTAGAAATGTCATGCCCAAGTCTGAAGCTCTTACCAGTCAAGTCGTGGATGCATGTAATTTCCTGACAGAGCTCAGGAATGATAAGACTAGTTTCCCACTACGTACTTGGTTATGGCTAGAAGTAGTGTACTATATGGAATAGGCTGCCATTTCAGTTGCTGAGCATACTTCTTACATTAACGCTCTATAAATAAACATCAACTAACGGTGGAAATCACACAAGAAGAATTCACAAGAAAAAAAGTGCATTTTATTTTAGAGGGTTTGACCAGATGTTTCAATGTAGGGAAAGCAGCAACAGTCCTTCCTCTGCACGGACTGTTAGGACAAAAAACTCCTCAATATGCCCCTCCCAGTCAAAAACTCTAGAAACCAGTCTTGTTCAAAAACATTTAAAAAAGCCTCAACCGCTTTAATTAGAAATGTCCTTAAGTTTAAAAAAAAAAATTGCAACAAGTTCATAAAACACCTAGAAAGGCATTGAACGCGTAACAGCCCCTGTAAAAGATCTCGTCCCAGTTGAATAGAAGTGCTCCAGGCCAACAGGGGGAGCATGACTTCCTTTCCTCCCTTTATTTTGTCTCATTTCTCCTTGTGAGAAAGAGGTGGGAGCAGCCTGTGTGAGAGCGATTTGATGACGCCGCTGTAACTGAGCCTGACTCGCGAGGAGGTGTGTCCCGCACAGCCCCTCCTATTGGGGGGGGCTAATCTGAGTCCGAGTCACTGCTGTCCTCTGAGGAAGAGCTGCTGGAGCCCTCGGATGGGTCGTCGTCGTCATTCTAGAGGATAGTAGAACATCTGGGTCAAATCCATTTTACTATTAGTGCGGTGATTGATTTAGCCTAGTCCAATCAGATCTCTCAAAATGCAAACTCAGGTAAACTAAGCACACATCAACTACTTTATATTTTGCCTATGTATTTGACCCAAGTCTACACTAAAGCATAGTGCTGTTCACCTCATCTTCGCTGTCGGAGCTGCCAGACGATTCTTCATCATCAGAGTCTGACGAGTCCGTCTTATCATCCTCGTCCGAGTCAGACGTATCCTGCTGGAGAGCAGGTAACGGGTCTTTACCGCAAACTCACACGTTTACAGAATGGTGCACAGCATATACATTTATAACAGCACATGGAATACACAATTACAGGACAAACATGATAGCATAACAAATACCTTAAGATGACAAGTTAAACACACAAACTAAAAACATACTGACGTAAAAGCATGTAAGAGTAATCGGTGTCACACTCCAACTGCCGCAGACTGAGCCTTAATCACAGTAAGGACGACTAAAGCCCACAGAGGAATCCAGGTCTTGATGATCTACCTTAACTCGGTACTGGGAGCCCCCTGGTTGCATGTTTTGGTTTTTGCCATAGCACTACACAGCTGATTCAAATAATTATACTGTTTAGCACCTGGGGGGCCCCTGGATCAAGTATGGGGGCCCCTGGATCAAGTATGGGAACACCTGCTTTAACTAATCCTAAACCATTAAAATTGCAGGAGCCCACACACACAGCACAGGGTACCACAGTCTGACCACCACCCATGCAGCTGCCTCAAAGTCTGAGTGTTTGTGTGTAAGTGTGACTAAAGCTTCTCTGTGTGTGAGAGAGAAGCAGTCTGGCGAGAGCGGCGGAGTTACCTTGGCCCGGTACGCCATGGCCCGCTTGCCCCCTCCGACCTCTACTGCGGCTTTGGCACCTACCACCTTCCCCTTCACTGTCGCCATCAAACACACCTTGGCCCCCTGGGCGCCCCGCGCCTTGGTGGTGCTCTGTCGTTTCTGCATGCGGGGGGGGGGGATGAATAGATGGAGGAAGGTGTGGAGGGAGAGAACAAAGAGGGAGAACAGGGCGGCAAGGATGGAGGGTGGGCAGAGCACACAAACACGGTTCAAAGCTCAAAGCAATGATGATTAGTAGCTAGATGCTAATATGGTTACGTTTTTACCCCCCATTCAAATGCAGTAACGTTAGATGCTTGTGCTTGACAGATAGTCACTACTGCAGTCACATCATCCAAGACAGAACAAGGCAATTTCATTTACTCATCTAAATCAAATATATTTGGTGTCAGCTTTTAGTACTCCAGCTACAGAGAAGAGTAGCCATGGAATATGAAGGATGTGAATGGGGAATACAACTATAATAGCATTAGTGATAAGGGTTATAGCAGGAGTATGAAGTTGCACCATCGAGCTGCACCATCGAGAGCATCCTGACTGGTTGCATCACTGCCTGGTATGGCAACTGCTCGGCCTCCGACCGCAAGGCACTACGGAGGGTAGTGGGTACAGGCCAGTACATCACTGGGGCCAGGCTTCCTGCCGTCCAGGACCTCTATACCAGGCGGTGTCAGAGGAAGGCCCTAAACATTGTCAAGCACAGCAAGCAGGAGCACCAGGTCCAAAAGGCGTCGTAACAGATTCTACCCCATAAGATTCCTGGGGCGGCCCAGTGGTTAGAACGTTGGGCCAGTAACCGAAAGGTCAGCTCGGGGATTCGATCCAGCAACAAGGTAGAAATCTGTCATTCTGCCCCCCCCTCTTTTAGGCTGTTGCTACTCTATGCAGTCACTTTAACTCTACCTACATGTACATATTACCTCAATTACCTCAACCGGTGCCCCCACACATTGACTCTATACTATATACCCCCTGTATATAGCCTCACTATTGTTATTTTACTGCTGCTGTTTAATTATTTGTTACTTTTATTTTAAAAAATATATACTTAACCTCTTGATTGTAGGGGGCAGTATTTTGATGTTTGGATGAAAAACGTACCCAAATGAAACTGCCTATTTCTCAGGCCCATAATCTAGAATATGCATATAATTGTCAGATTATGATAGAAAACACTCTAAAGTTTCCAAAACTATCAAAATATTGTCTGACCCAACCAGGAAGTGCTGTTTTTCCTGAAACCTCTCTGTTCCATTGGATGCCTTCCCTCCATTTAAAGGGATATCAACCTGATTCCTTTTCCTATTGCTTCCCACATGGTGTGAACAGTCTTTAGACATAGTTTCAGGCTTTTATTCTGAAAAATTAGCAAGAAGGATCACATCGTGTCAGTGGATGGCTGGGTGCCAGCAGAGTTTTGCATGCGCAACAGCTTGGAGCAGACATTATTAATTTTACTACTTTTCTGACTTGTGACAAATCTACTTTGCTGCTAGCTATTTGTAATGTTTTGTCTACTGAGAGAGATGTCCTAACATAAACGCTTGGATAGCTTTTGCTGTAAAGCTTTTTTGAAATCTGACATGCCAGGTGGATTAACAAGCTACGCTGTGTTTTGCTATATTGCACTTGTGATTTCATGAAAATTTAATATTTTTTGTAATTTAATTTGAATTTGGCGCTCTGCAATTCAGCGGATGTTGACAAATGATCCCGCTAACAGGATTTTAACACTTATTTTTCGTAACTGCATTCTTTGTTAAGGGCTTGTAAGTAAGCATTTCACCTGTTGTGTTCGGCATATGTGACAAATACAATTTGAAGGGTTATAGCATGAATGTATGTTTGCCAGCAGCATACCACCCTGCATACCACTGCTCCTGGTCAGTCCCTGGATGGGAGAACAGATGCTGCTGGAAGTGGTGTTGGAGGGCAAGAAGGAGGCACTCTTTCCTCTGGTCTAAAAAAATATCCCAATGCCCCAGGGCAGTGATTGGGGACATTGCCCTGTGTAGGGTGCCATCTTTCGTATGGGACGTTAAACGGGTGTCCTGACTCTCTGAGGTCATTAAAGATCCCATGGCACTTATCGTAAGAGTAGGGGTGTTAACCCCGGTGTCCTGACTCTCTGTGGTCACTAAAGATCCCATGGCACTTATCGGAAGAGTAGGGGTGTTAACCCCCGGTGTCCTGGCTAAATTCCCAATCTGGCCCTCAAACCATCACTGTCACCTAATAATCCCCAGTTTACAATTGACTCATTCATCCCCCTCCTCTCCCCTGTAACTATTCCCCAGGTCGTTACTGTAAAGTTTGGGGCATTGTATATGAAGTGCTATCTTGAATGAGGGTTGAGTGGGATGTCAATAACATATGATGAGAGTGCAACTCACTGTGGTGGAGAACTCTTTATAAACAGCTCGCTCCTGGGGAGAGAGAGACTGAAAAGAGAAAGAAAGAGGGAAAAATAGTAAGGGGGAAGAAATGACTAAATAAATTCTGTTAAGACTAATTTCTTCCAAAGGCTCTGATAAAATCATTAAACAGTTGAAATTATGTTATGAGAATAAAACAAGGGTTATAAGTTTGCGTCGTGTATCAATGTCGCCTTACGCAATCTGTCTCGTTCAGTTTGATTTTTTTTTAATGCTTATTTGATTATTCACCTTCGGAAAGTTGCCTAACAAATAGTCATTATTTGACCCAAAGATTACCCTCCCTTACCTTGACCCAAGCCTCCAGCTCGGCCTTGTACTCAATCTGCAGCTCCTCCACCAGCTTCTTGTACTTGTCCTTGTGGCTCTGGCTGAGTTTGTGCCAGCGCTTGCCGATCTCCACCATGCGCTCCTTCAGGCTGAAGTGGTTTAGCTCGCCGTTGGTCAGCAGCTCCTGGGAGAACATCTGGTAGCCGCTCCTGCGGAGAAAGAGGGAGAGGGAGAATGGTTTAATTCAGGATTAATTACACCCACAGATCAGTCAATACAAACTAAGGGTGTGAACGTTTAAATTAAATGTAATACTTAACATTAAGAAAAAAAAACTAAAACAGAATTGTTTAAAAAAAATGTAATCACAGTGCAGTTATCACAAAACGACCACTAACAGGTCCCACTCCTCATCCTAAAGGGAAATATTTAACAAAATAGGCCTACCTAACGCAACAACGCTGTAATATTAGTGGGGATATGCAGCATCTTTCAAATTATTTGCCACAGATACAAAGCACTACACACATCTTTAACAAAGCGCTGATTCCAGAAATTATTGCAGTTGATATGCGGCCAAATGAAAAGGACTGCCAAAGCCCATTTGAGCCTCGCGCTACTGAAACAGGTGCGTCTCTCTCAGCATTGTTCACCATTACTCCGATTTCAACAAGGTGTTTATTCTCTTTATAGTGAGAGTTGAGACATACAGCTAGCATCATTAGAAAGCAACAATTATTCCCCTTTTAACCAGTAGATACCCACATTTGGTGCTTGTTTTATTTTGCCCTGTGTTTCATTTGTGAGTTTAAACTTAGTGGGATTTTGTTAAACATGATAAGACATTTGGGTAAAAGGGACTGAGCAAATAGACAGAGAAAATGAAAAAGAACATGGGCCAGGATAAGCCAAGAAAAGAAACCCTATGATAACAAGACACCAGTAATAGCAATAACACTCAAAAAGAGTCAGCGTGTGGACACTCACACTGGTGGCTTCTTGGGCTCCCCTTCAAACTTGGGTTTCCTCTGGCCTGCTCCTGACTGGGGCATTCTAGACTCCAACAATTCCCTCTGTGGGAGAAGAACTGTCATTACACCACGAGCACAGTCCCCACACACACACACACACACACACACACACACACACACACACACACACACACACACACACACACACACACACACACACACACACACAGGTGTACTGTATATGTCAAACAATTGGAATACGGGGGCTCCATTGTATCGGGCAAATTAAATCAAGTATTTGAAAGTATTTGACCCAGGTCAGCAATGGGGTTAATGGGTTAATGCCCATTAAAATTACACACCGGGACAGTTGAATGGATAATCAATAGAAATACACATTACATACTTTTTACCCCTTTTTCTCCCCAATTTCATGGTATCCAATTGGTAGTTACAGTCTTGTCTCATCGCTGCAACTCCCGTACGGACTCGGGAGAGGCGAAGGTTGAGAGCCACGCGTTCACCGAAACACGATCCAACCAAGCCACACCGCTTCTTGACACAATGCTTGCTTAACCCGGAAGCCATCCACACCAAAGTGTCGGAAGAAACACCGTCCACTTGGCGACCGTGTCAAGAGTGCATGCGCCCGGCCCGCCACAGGAGTCGCTAGAGTGCGATGGGACAAGGACATCCCTGCCGGCCAAACCCTCCCCTAACCCGGACGAAGCTGGGCTAATTGTGCGCCGCCCCATGAGTCTCCAGGTCACGGCCAGCTGCGACAGACTCGAACCAGGATCTCTAGAGACACAGCTAGCAACTGCGATGCAGTGCCTTAAACCACTATGCCACTTGGGAGGCCCTCACATTACATACTTCAACAGTGTGCAAACAGTGACATCCAGCAAACAAACACGCAAAAGACTCTGGTACAGAAAGCAGAAGAAACAAAGAAGAACAAGAAAAACTGAGATCACGCAAACGCATTCAGACGGGACGGATCCACCAACTCCATACTCCGTCGGGGGTAGCTTGGAGAAGGGTGTGCAACGAAGAGGGATGGTGGAGAGAGAGGAAAGAGAAAGGCAGGGGAGGGCGACCAACATTTTGACATTTCTTCAGCACAACCGAAGAAGACAGCGGTCAAAACATCTGCGGTCAAAACATCTGGTCACTGACCACGGGCCGGTACTGAACCTCGTATCGCTTCTGGTCATCGGCCGCCTTCTTGATCCACGGGATCTTCTCCTTCTTCTCCATGGCCTTCCAAGCCGACTCCATAGCACTCTGGGCCTTCTTGCGGTCACTCTAACCCCAAGACACAGGACACAGCATTTTTAAACCTTAGGACTCTATGGATTAAAACGCATCCCTAGATGCAGTACGGCAGGAGTCTTCAACTGGCGGCCCGTAGGCCACAACAGGCCCACGAGCCAATTTGAATTGACCCACCAAGGTTTACCGTGTTTAAAAAAATGTTTTAAAGTTATGTTGTTGGAAAGATAACTACTTTGATATAAATGTAAAACACTAAAACTAGAAAACTATAAAAATGTATATGGACCTACAGTTTATAAAAAAATGTTTTTTATCTAGGGCTGTTTTGCGGACACAAAATGCTGCTCGCTCACCCTGTACTTGGCCAGGTAGTCTCCTATGACGCTCTGTTGCCACATTTCCTCGGCAGTCTTGGGCGTCTCGGGGATTTCGGTCCTCTTCTTGCCGTCGCGCTTCTCTTTCGCCGTCAGGCCAGCGTGCACCCAGTGCTCCAGCTCAGCTTCGCGACAGCGCTCCTGAAGGAATGCGATAGAGACAAACCTGGCGTCAATCCAGGTGACATATACATTGTGTACCTAGTACACTTTTAAAAACAGAGGAGGCTAGTGTGAGGAGAAATAGGAGGACGTGCTCATTGTAATGGATATCAAACTGTGTTTGAAACGGTTCCATTTTTCTATTACAATAAATCCGTCCTCCTATAGCTCCTTCCACCAGCATCCACTGCTTTAAAATGTAAACGATCCACCCTCACTGCATCTTAACAGCTCAAACATCCCCATGACCCGACATATGAACCGCTTAGTAAACCTTACTTGTGCCTGACCAGGTGAAAAAAAAGTGTTCACTGTAACTTAGAAAGCTATATCCCAACTTGCCAAGTGGCTGATAGGTGGTGACATACCTGTTGTAGTTTTGTGAGACCCACCTTGGCGGAGGGGGACTTGGCTCCATGCGGGCTGCCAGCAGCCCCCATGCCCAGCCGCGAGCCCCCCAGCTTCTCCTCCGTCATCACGCGGTCCCTCTCCTCCTCTGGGAGACTCTGGGGAAACAGAACCGACAGAGGCTTTCATAGACTTCCACTTCTAAAACTCAGGTCAGCTAAGCATGTGTAGTGTGATATGTACAGTACTACAGATATGGTTATATTCAGTTCTACTTACCTCTAGAAACCGCTGTAGGTCAATTTCATACTGCTTCTTTTTCTGTTGCCAGAAACACCGACAGGGGTGAAAGAAAGAGCATTGCTCAGATTTGTGAATGACAAAAAAACTACTATGTTATCATGACAGAAATCATTTTAAACCTTCACAACACTTCTATAAACAGGTATTTATCTATATTTTCTGCTTCCCAGAAGCAGCATGACAGCAAAAAACAAACAATTGAAATCAATTGATTCAATCAATTCAAAATACTTGAAGCGGCTATTAAAAAGAAGCAGAGGACCAAGTCCAGGACTTGTTTACGAAATGAAAAAATAAAATACTGGTGTTTCATTGCATTTCCTCATGAACGGAGCTGAACAAGACTGACCTGCTCACAGCGTTTCTGAAACATGTCCTTCTCCTTCTGCGTCATCACCTTCCACTGCTTACTGCACAGCACCATACGCTCCGTACTGGGAACATCCTTCATGTTCACCATCAGCTCGGCACAGTATAGGGAGTAACCGTTCCTGAAGACCCGAAAACCATTAGCTCAGCGCCATAGAATTCAACTACACCACAGGTCTTTAAACCCCACAGAAACCAAGAGCTAACTTAATGTTTGCAAATAAATAAAGGATCTCCTATCCATAATCTCTGGATTTAAAAAAATTACAAGGGCAAAAATCCCTTTTGGTCTTTACAGAACTGCCTCGAGACCACATGGGTCTGGCAGTGGTAGCGCTGCCGACACTGGACCACATATTTCCTGGCGACAGGGGGTTTGAGCGCCACCTCAGTCGCTTTTCTGTGCCCTTATACATTCCTCTACCTCTCCACTTGCCCACTATTCTTTCATTCAAATAATGTGACTCCGATCAAGCGACTTACGGCGGTGGTTTGGTTGGCCTGCCGTCGAACTTGTCCTTGAGCTGCCGCTCGGCTTTGGTGAGGACGGACTTGACGTGCTCTTCAGCATCTGGATGGGCCTCTTGGTAGACCTTCATACTGCCCTGTAGCGAGAACCATAGATTCAATCAAACGTTTTGGTCGACAATGAGAAATTATGGACAATTTCTCCTCATCAAGACTTAATAATCTGTGAAATTGTAATTGATTGCGACTTTCCTAAAAGGGATTAAATACTATTTATTTAGAAATGTGCATGTTACTCTCTAGCCAGTGTATATCACACATGATGAAATTGTGCTGGTTTACTCTACCAGGAAAAGGTAGTAAAGGATTACCAAGTTGTGTCCTGACGAGGTTTTTATTTCTATTGAATATTTACTCTTGACCCTTCACCTCTAACCTCTTACCGCATAGTCTTTCTGCAGCTCCAGGGCCTTGCTGATCCATTTTAGTCTCTTCTTGTCTGAGAGCTGGGACCACTGTCTCCTCAGAGCCTCCTTCAGCTCCTTTTGGCTCACCTGGTAACCCCAGAGAAAGGAAAGGCATTCACCACAAAGGACTCCAACAGGGACATTTTCTTTTGAGGGTGAATTAATGGAAGCACAACACTCAACAGTTCCATTCAGCAAAATCCCAGACTTAGCTGGATGGGTCCTCTGCAAACACTCACATCAGGGTGGAGCTTCATGTAGGTCTTCTTCTCATGGTTGTACCACAGCTGCTGGGGCGTCTTGGGCTTCTCAGGGAGGTCCGACTTCTTTCTCTCCTCGATCAACTCCGGGTGGTCCTCTCTGGACGTGAACAAGAGCAAAGACATTAAGGCAGCTGTATATGGGTGGTATACCCTTTCAACAAACAGATAGAGGGGTGATCACCTGCAGGGTTTGTTTTCTTCCAAGGGAAATTAGTCAGCTTTGGAAAGTGTTGGTTATTATCCAGTAGAGGAAGTTAATTTGGCCACCGAACACTTAGTAACTTGTTATAACCGGTTTGAAAGAGACAGAAAATGCCACTCACTTGAATCGGGCCATATTCTTCTCAAATGACTCCTTCTCTCGCTGAAACTCTGTGATGTACTTTTGCTGTGGGGAACAGAGAGTAACCCTCAGTGAATTAGCTATTAACTGAAAAACTAACAGAGCTGCTACAATTGAAGATGTGTAGCTGTACAGAAAGCAATCAAATTTGAAACAAGAAAAGAAAGTAATTCGTTCTGGTGAGTGTATTCACATACCACTCTCAGTTTTCTATACAGTGATGCCATGTTTAGAGGCGACAGCTGCTTTGAACTAAATAAAGATGATCCCAAAGGCATAATGAAAGAGCAGAGTAGAGTTGACCATCACCTTTTTCTTGTCTGGGAGCTCCTTGTATTTCTTGGACAGAATCTTGGTGAGGTCAAGGTTGCTCATCTCCGGGTGGATCTTGGCATACTTGGCTCGCTTCTCCATGAAGAACCGGAAATACGGCGTAAGGGGTTTCTTTGGGAAGTCTGGGTGTGTCTAACAGGGTGGAAAACAGAACAATTGCCATTCATACGGTAGAAGGCGTGAGATTGGCAACAGTATTGTGAAATAACAATAACAAATAACCCTAGTATTTCATGGAATGTCACGAGTACAAGGTCAAATGTCACGAGTACAAGGTCAAATGTCACGAGTACAAGGTCAAATGTCACGAGTACAAGGAGGTCAAATGTCACGAGTACAAGGAGGTCAAATGTCACGAGTACAAGGAGGTCAAATGTCACGAGTACAAGGTCAAATCTGATTCTTTACCTTCAATTTCTTCCCTTTGTAAGGGTTCTTCACAAACTCAATGACGTCGACTATGAGCTCTGTCATAGTCCTAAACTTCCGCACCTGAAGACAGTATCAAATAGATAAAAAACAGAAATTCTGTTGTAAACATTTTCATAGTGCCATTTTTCCAGTAGATAGAGACGACAGACTGTGACACTCTTCCCTCCACACAGAAAATAGATTTTCTGATTTTGTGATTGGCTGAAATTGTGATTGGCTAACCACCTCAGTAGACACCTTCGCCCACTTCTGTTTGCACATGTCGCCGGTGAAGTCTCCGAAGCAGACCTTCTCCCAGTCAAAGTGGGACTCGGTGGTTTTGTATTTCATGGCATCACCATCAGGCAACAGGCTCTGAATCCTCTCCAAAAGAGTGAGGCAGTCCTCCTTACTCCAAGCATCCACAACTAAAACAGACAAACATCAAGCAACATCAAAGGTCATGCGTTTCACTTCTTTTGACTGACCCCTTCAGTAGACACAATAAACCTCAAGCTGACCCTGGAATAGATAAACAACTGACAGACATAAGTAAGCAAATGTCAAACACATTGATCTTTCAAAGTCAACCAGAATTCAAACACAATATTACAAGATAAAAACATACACCTACATGTAATTACATAAGCATGAAGGAAGGATACACAAAATTACAAAACTATGACTAGAAGAAATGATATAGCTTGTGGTTGACGAATGGTGGTTTGATTATTTGACCTACCTGGCTCGGTTTTTATCTGAATGGTCTGGGAGGCAGAGGGCACACTGCTGCTGCCATTCATGGTGCAGCGTCTGTGGGCAGCTCAACTGACCCGATTCCTAGATAATCTGGAACCACAAAATCAAAGCAATCTTTGTCACAGGTGCCGAATACGTGTAGACCTTGCCGTGGAATGCTGACTTACAAAATATTGACCAAATAAACTAAAGTAAAAAATAATTAAAAAGTAACGAGGCTATATTACAGGGGGTACCGGTACAGAGTCAGTGTGCGGGTTACAGGTTAGTTGAGGTCATTTGTACATGTAGGCAGATATTCCAATACGTAAAGATTGATCTACACACGATTTCTCAAATTCAAGAACTGACTTTTGACGTTCCAATCGTTATCCTATGTCCACGACTAAATATGTTCAAAAACATTGACACGGAGAGGGTGCACGTTATGCCAATTATTCAGCTGACGTCTTCACTACAAGTAAGCTAACCAATAGGCCATGCAGTTGCCATGGGGTGGTCCTAATGTTTGGCACACAAGTTTCCCCTTGGCAACTTCAGACTATAGGCATACACTCTTAAAACGACCATGATGCGTTATGAGCACAACCAGATGAAGAATCCCTGTCAGTCTGCCATCCGAATTTGCTGCAAAGTTGTTTTTTTTTACCTTTATTTAACCAGGCAAGTCAGTTACAAATTCTTATTTTCAATGACGGCCTGGGAACAGTGCTGCCTGTTCAGGGGCAGAACGACCTTGTCAGCTCGGGGGTTTGAACTCGCACTTCCGGTTACTAGTCCAACGCTCTAACCACTAGACTACGCTGCCGCCCCTGCAAAGTTCTACTGCAGTAGCCTAGGTGAAGTCATAGTGTAGAACCCCTGTATATAAATACTATTATGTAACTTTTTAAAAATGTTTTACTTTAGTTTATTTAGTAAATAAATGTCCTATATTGACCTGCCCTCCAAATTTGCATCACCGCTATTTTGCAGCCCATTATACACCAAAGCCAGACTAAACCTTCAGCAGCCCACTAAATTGTGTACCCATTACCTGTAAGCTACAGTGGGCAAGGGACTATAAAGTAGACTATAGCATATCAGCATTATAGACCTATCCAACGGCTGTGTGAGGAGTGAAGCAGGGATAATTCGCAAACGTGTCTGTGGGAAGAGAAGCAATTCAAGGACCACTCCTGAGTGGCAAATCTGGTGCGGTCCATGAGGAGATGCACTACAGTACTTAGTATCTGGTGTGGCCACCAGCTGCATTGACTGTTACTTTTGACCCCCCTTTGTTCAGGGACACATTATTCCCTTTCTGTTAGTCACATGTCTGTGGAACTTGTGACAACAAAATCACAAAAATTATCAATGGAAATAAAATGTATCAACCCATGGAGGTCTGGATTTGGAGTCCGACTCAAAATTAAAGTGGAAAACCACACTACAGGCTGATCCAACTTTGATGTATTGTCCTTAAAACAAGTCAAAATGAGGCTCAGTAGTGTGTGTGTGTGGTCTCCACGTGCCTGTATGACCTCCCTACAATGCCGGGGCATGCTCCTGATGAGGTGGCGGATGGTCTCCTGAGGGATCTCCTCCCAGACCTGGACTAAAGCATCTGCCAACTCCTGGACAGTCTGTGGTGCAACGTGGTGTTGGTGGATGGAGCGAGACATGATGTCCCAGATGTGCTCAATTGGATTCAGGTCTGGAGAACAGGTGGGCCAGTCCATAGCATCAATGCCTTCCTCTTGCAGGAACTGCTGACGTACTCCAGCCACATGAGGTCTAGCATTGTCTTGCATTAGGAGGAACCCAGGGCCAACCGCACCAGCATGGTCTCACAAGGGGTCTGAGGATCTCATCTCTGTAACCTAATGGCAGTCAGGCTACCTCTGGCGAGCACATGGAGGGCTGGCGGCCCCCCAAAGAAATGCCACCCCACACCATGACTGACCCACCGCCAAACCGGTCATGCTGGAGGATGTTGCAGGCAGCAGAACGTTCTCCACAGCGTCTCCAGACTCTGTCACGTCTGTCACATGTGCTCAGTGTGAACCTGCTTTCATCTGTGGCGAATTTGCCAATCTTGGTGTTCTCTGGCAAATGCCAAACGTCCTGCACGGTGTTGGGCTGTAAGCACAATCCCCACCTGTGGACGTCGGGCCCTCATATCACCGCCATGGAGTCTGTTTCTGACCGTTTGAGCAGACACATGCACATTTGTGGCCTGCTGGAGGTCATTTTGCAGGGCTCTGGCAGTGCTCCTCCTACTCCTCCTTGCACAAAGGCGGAGGTAGCGGTCCTGCTGCTGGGTTGTTGCCCTCCTACGGCCTCCTCCACGTCTCCTGATGTACTGGCCTGTCTCCTGGTAGCGCCTCCATGCTCTGGACACTACGCTGACAGACACAGCAAAACTTCTTGCCACAGCTCGCATTGATGTGCCATCATGGATGAGCTGCACTACCTGAGCCCCTTGTGTGGGTTGTGGACTCCGTCTCATGCTACCACTAGAGTGAAAGCACCGCCAGCATTCAAAATGACCGAAACATCAGCCAGGAAGCATAGGAACTGAGAAGTGGTCTGTGGTCGCCACCTGCAGAACCACTCCTTTATTGGGGATGTCTTGCTAATAGCCTATAATTTCCACCTGTTGTCTATTCCATTTGCACAACAGCATGTGAAATGTATTGTCAATCAGTGTTGCTTCCTAAGTGGACAGTTTGATTTCACAGAAGTGTGATTGACTTGGAGTTACATTGTGTTGTTTAAGTGTTCCCTTTATTTTTTTGAGCAGTGTATATATATGATCACTGGTGACCAATGATCATAGGTTACAGAAATAATCCCTGATCTGACATGACTTGGTTGGTAGCCTAGCATAAAATCTATTTTCACACATCTATCAGTGATGTCTTCGAGGATGGGGGGAATGAAGGCTGCATAGGTTATCCCAAAACAGGGGCATCGTCTCCGTTTACAGGCTATGCATTCCTCTCAGCTATACCGCTAATTTAAGCTACTTGTTCATCGTATAGAGGCTAGTGTCTACTCTAGACCTGCAATAGGTTATAATAATGGACCGTAAAATTGCTCAGACAGGGCTTTACTATGCAAGCTGCACATCGCAGGGGTTCCGGGGCAGCCGATGTGCCTGGGATGCACAATCCTTCGACGCAATCCGTGCATTAGGCTACATTCACAAGACAATACGTTTAGGCCTATTGGGCTACTTCATTGGAATCGTACTAAAACACCATGACATTACGCAGATTTGTAAATTAACCATCCATTTCGACATGTTGGCTAGGCCTAGATGTTAGACTCTCTGTGCAAGGTGTTGGCATATAATAATAATAATAATAATAATAATAACATTGTAGTGCATATGCAGGGGATTGAGGATAACATTGTAGTGAATTTGAAGGGAAGCCTGTAGAGACTGATGCACACAACGCCATGGCTTCACAGTCAGTGACAGTACCATTCATTTTCAAAGGAATAAAGATGATTTAGAAAATTATCACAACAATATCAAAATCTCAATTTTACAGTGTAGAAAATGTGTCAATTAAAAACAGTTTTATATTATTCAATTTAAACAAGTGGATCAGAAAATAGAGAACGTAAGAGATTGAAACTAACATTATATGATTATACTTTAATCAGTGTATTAGATCATTAGACTAATAAGCGTTACATGGGCCCTCGCCCAAGTCCATCCTATCTATCCAACCTTTATCATATGAGAGAACATTGCGTAGCCTACTTCAGGGCAGTGGCACACAATATAATTGTAGGACCGATCAATGTTTTGTTTCAACGTGTGATTTTTCAATAGCAGCAGAATTATTTTCTATTGCAGATATGAAAATAAGGTCCTTATGCTTCCAAAACTGTACCGCGAGCGTGTGTTAATGTCCAGACCAATTAACTCCCGTACAGAAGACACCGAGGTCCAATGACCTCGGAGTCATGATCAAGGGACCGATTAGTTCCGCCGCCAGGCCATTTTTTCTGCTTATTTTCCATCGGGCCCCTAACCGAAAGCCTAACTAACCGCGACTGGCTTGGTATATAGGCTAGATAGTCTAGGCGGAGGGAGCGTTTTAGAGAAGGGAATAGAATGTTGGAACAGCTTGAACATTCCATGGCGGCGGGCTGAATCGAACTGCCAGAAAGCGCGCGACTACCCCCGTCCGTATCCCCCAATCGGTGGCGCAGCTGTGCACCCGACCGAGGCGCCGCTTTCTCCGTGTATAGGCTACAGTGTTATGGCCCGCTCATAAGGTCAAACTTCGGAACACGCAACAGATCCTCCAAACTTATTCGAGAACATAGGCAGGCCTACATTGCACACAAAAAAAACAACTTGCTACATGCATGCGTTTCCCATCTACCGTTACATTTAGGGAATATCTAAAACTATGAAAATATATCAAATGCTCATAATATACTGCATTCAAATATTTCGAGGGGACGTGGCATTGCTAATGTAATGTACTTCTATTTTGGAGTCAAGACTAGTCATAGCCTTATAAATTTGTCTTGGGAACACCGACCGTTTTCTGCTTCCTACCCCAGTAATGGCGCCCTTATTCCGGCAGGAGTCAAAACGCAGCTTCCGCTGGCAAGAAAAGTATTCTTACCGAACACATTTTTGAAAATAAAATTATATTATACCACGAAATGTTACATAAAAAAACGCTCAGTCGAATTAATTAGCAGCCTGGATGTGTAGGACACGTGCAGTTTGGTAGTATAATTCGTTATTTTGTGAAAAGTCGTTTTAATGGTATAAATTGGAGGAGATTGCACAATTAACTATCCATGTGGTTTTATAAGCTACCAAAAAGAGTAAGTGCACATTTCAGAAACGCTTATAAAGTGAGGATTTCCTGAAAAACAGATACGCGAGCGGGCGCATCTGTTTGCTCTTGCCCCAAAGCTCTCACTGCAGAGCCGCCATGAGTGTTACAAAGACTGGGGGAGACACGACTTGAAAATCGCTTATAACGTCGTCAAAACACAACTTTTCACTCACCTTTCGTGACAGTTAGAAACCAGCGTTGATACTAAAAATCAAGGTATTCGTGTTAATTATTTTAGGGCTGTTTAAGTGTCTATCTTTCAGCCGTAAACCCCAGGGAGTCAGGTTGAAACGGATCCGACAAAAGAAGCGTCTGTTTCGGTATGAAACTCCGCCCAACGCCGCAGGGGGAGGAACTCCAAGGGAAAACATGCGAGAAAAAAGGAGACAAAGACGGCAGTATTTCATAAGAAATTGTTTTATTGTGGTTCTGGAATATCTTTAATGAATAACGCATTTATTTTACACATTTTATCAATTTAAAATATTTTCGTTATTTGTTGACAATTCATGGTTGTATTTTATTCTTATATAGTGATTATCAATAGTGTCTTATTTTAAAATACTTAATTCTAACTAGACATTTATCTGCCACCCCCTTCATTTTAGCCAGAGTCCATGACTGCTAAACCGATTAGCCTGTCCTCGGGAATAACACGGGGCCTCAGAACAAGCCACAATGGGACTTGAGAGATCCAAGGATGGATGGAAAGTTTCATTCCAGGCTCGAATGCGAAAGGCAAAGGGAAAATAAATGAAACGTTCAAGGAGCCTATAGCCTTATAGCACTAGCAAGCCATATATTTGAATGCTGGTGTCCTGATAATATCCAAGGTCTTGTTTGCTAATGCCTATTCTGAAATGACAATTCTAGACCATGGACATACTTCACTTTTTCCTCAGTCCAGCCTTTAATGTAGGCTACCAACACCAGTAGTGTGCAACTGCAGCCAGAAATTCAGGGCATTCCTGCATGTGATCTAGAGTCCCATTGTGTCTCCTTTATGAACACCCCTCCCCCTTGCTTCCTGCATGAACGCCCCCCTTCGAGCACCCAGTGCAACTGCAGCAGGCAATTCGGAGCATTCCTCTTGAGCATCCAATTGGTTCCTTCATGAGCCCCCCCATGTCGAGTATCCTATTGGTTCCTGCATAAACACCCACCTTTGAGCACCCCATTGTTCCCCCCTCCCCACAAGCACAACATTTTCAGCTTGTGTGACATTTTTGAATATGGGTCAAAAGGGCAATAAAAGTATCTGAGTTTTTACACCGGTAGACAGTGTCCTTCGCTCCCACCTGCCCTCACCCTCGACATACGAGGCCGAGGACACTACCGGTCGCCCCTGCTTCATGTTAGCACAGCAGGCGGGAGGCTGCGACACCGTGTGCTAGCTTGCTAGTTAGCTAGCTAGCGCACGATGTTGCCCCCGCCTCCCGGAGAAAACTCGACAGGCGGGGCACAGCAGCTCAATAGTTAGCATGCGGTTTTGCCCCGTTCTGCTGTGTACCGGAGTCCTCCTTAGGACTAGCTGGCTAAACTAGAACACAGTGTCCTTCACTCCTGCCTGCCAAACACCTGCCATTGTTAACAGAACTGTGGAAAAACAGTGCCCAACCAGCGGGGGGGAAGGACACCGTCTACCGGTTGCTCACACCTCCCACTAGCACTACATGAGGGAGGCTGGGGCGACACCATGTGCTAAGATGCTAGTTAGCTAGCTAGCACACTGTGTCAGGCACAGATTTTTCCGGTACATAGCAGGCAGGAGCGAAGGACACTGCCTACTGGTTGTCCCCACCTCCTACTAGCATAGCAGGCGAGAGGCTTGGGCGACACCGTGTACTAACTAGTTTGATAGTAAGCGACACTGTGTGCTAGCTAGGTTGCTAGTTGACTAGCTAGCACACAGTGTCGTCCCTGCCTCCCACCTGCTGTCTACCGGAGTCCTCCTTAGGACTAGCTGGCTAAGCTTTAACAGAACTGCGGGAAAATAGTTCCCGACAAGTGGGAACAAAGGACGCTGTCTACCATTCTACAGCTAGCTAGCTACCGTTGTTGCCCCCACCCCTTCTTTTGTGCGGTTTATAGGCGACATCCAATGTTATTGTGAATTAATGCCACCTACTGTAGGACAGCTTACTGTAGGACAGCTGTGCTAACTAAAAAAAAAAAGATAAATACAAGTATAAATATGCAGAAGCAGGAATGGCCACATGCTGGAACGCCCAGAATTGCGGGCCCAATTGCACCCTCCTCACCAACACAGCCAACAGTGCCACAGAATTAAATGAAACTGGTTGAATAGATGGGGAAAGGAGAAGGCCTTCACTGGAATCCCACATCATCTAGTTGAGACTGGACGGTAATGATAACCGTAGGCCGGTAGCATGTCATGTGAAAAAGCTGCGATAGAGATCATTGAACAATTGAATTGTAAAGGCCTATGTAGCAGGCTATGGTATTTCAGGCAATGCAATTAAAGGTTATGAACCTATTCCTAGAAACGTCAAACATTTAACCTGTTGCACAGGCCATATAGACACTAGTCTAGAGCGCCTGGTTAAATCGTGCTTTGAAGCATTTTTTACATCTCTAAATGGTTAAACTATTGAGAAGTATGTCTTTTTTTTAAACTTTCCATGGTGTGAAAAGTATGAGCTACTACATTACACAAGCTGATGTTTTGACCACATGGAATTGGGGGGAAGTACACATCCTTTTCCCCTCGGGGTATGATTGGTTTGTCAGAATCTCCCTAGGAGAGGTGGGTGTGGAGTCAGGCGCAGGAGAGCAAGAATTCCAAGAAGGGCGTTTTATGACGCAACCCAAACCAATGACAGTAACACAAACAATCCCGCACAAAACTTAGCGGGTAGGGCGAGATGAAATACCCCACTGATAAGCTAAACTAGACACAGGTGAACACAAGACAGACAAAACCAAAGGAACAAGAAAAGGGATCGGTGGCAGCTAGTAGGCCGGCAATGACGACCGCCGAGCGCCGCCCGAACAGGAAGGGGAGGAGTCACCTTCGGTGGAAGTCGTGACATAGTTATGTTAGTGTAAAAGTTTATAGTCAAAACAATGACACGGTATCAATTGCTTAAAACATAAAAGTCACTGGCCAGTGTCCACACACCAATACACGTAAATATCAGCCAACGGTTGTCATTGTTGATATCGTATGGCGGGTCGTAATTCGTTGGAAGTTAATTAACAGAAAAAGTGGTTTATTCTCATTTCCTTGATGGCAGCCTCCCGAAATCACCATTCACCATTCCAAACTATAGATAGAAGCCTTCTACAAATGTTAATCTAACCAACCGTGAATAGGTTATTCCAAGCTAAATAGTGTAGATTTAAACAGCGCTACACCCCAAACGTTCGCCCCCGTTCTATTGATTTCAGCAGAGGCTCCTTGCCCATACATTGGCCATACAGAGACACCTCAGATTTGTTCAAATGTTTTAAATATGATTTTTGTTGTTGTTGTTTCTCTGTAATACTACTAGCCACCTAGCAACTTTACGAAGCTGGCTTTAGCTACTCCAGATAGGGTCCCAATTTCCTCATAATTAGCTACCAAGAAGCCAGCTCAGGCTATCAATCAAGTTAGTGTAGCTAGCATGTCTAACTATCTTAGCTGGCATACCTGCTGGCAAGGTTGTTAGACTTCAGAAAAGCAAGTAATTACTAGATATACTCAATAAGACTCACAGTCCTTTCAATGCAGAGAAGCATATTTAGTTTCTTTAAAAAATAACCATCCGTCAGGAGGATACAAGCAGCTCAAAATGTATGGTAAGATATTCAACAACCAAAAAAGTGTTTAAAAAATGCAAAATTCTCTACTCTATTCTCTATTCTCTCTAATTCTCTCTAATTCTCTATATTCTCTCTAATTCTCTCTATTCTCTCTAATTCTCTCTATTCTCTCTAATTCTCTCTATTCTCTCTAATTCTCTATTCTCTCTAATTCTCTCTATTCTCTCTAATTCTCTCTATTCTCTCTAATTCTCTCTATTCTCTCTAATTCTCTCTATTCTCTCTAATTCTCTCTATTCTCTCTAATTCTCAATTCTCTCTAATTCTCTCTATTCTCTCTAATTCTCTCTATTCTCTCTAATTCTCTCAATTCTCTCTAATTCTCTCTATTCTCTCTAATTCTCTCTATTCTCTCTAATTCTCAATTCTCACTAATTCTCTCTATTCTCTCTAATTCTCTATTCTCTCTAATTCTCTCTATTCTCTCTAATTCTCTCTATTCTCTCTAATTCTCTCTATTCTCTCTAATTCTCTCTATTCTCTCTAATTCTCTCTATTCTCTCTAATTCTCAATTCTCTCTAATTCTCTCTATTCTCTCTAATTCTCTCTGTTCTCTCTAATTCTCTCTATTCTCTCTAATTCTCTATTCTCTCTAATTCTCTCTATTCTCTCTAATTCTCTCTATTCTCTCTAATTCTCTCTATTCTCTCTAATTCTCTATTCTCTCTAATTCTCTCTAATTCTCTATTCTCTCTAATTCTCTATTCTCTCTAATTCTCAATTCTCTCTAATTCTCTCTATTCTCTCTAATTCTCTCTGTTCTCTCTAATTCTCTCTATTCTCTCTAATTCTCTATTCTCTCTAATTCTCTCTATTCTCTCTAATTCTCTCTATTCTCTCTAATTCTCTCAATTCTCTCTAATTCTCTCTATTCTCTCTAATTCTCTCTATTCTCTCTAATTCTCTCTATTCTCTCTAATTCTCTCTATTCTCTCTAATTCTCTATTCTCTCTAATTCTCTCTATTCTCTCTAATTCTCTCTATTCTCTCTAATTCTCTCTATTCTCTCTAATTCTCTATTCTCTCTATACGGAGGAAATAGCCCCCCTCCAGAACACCATCCTCACGTACTTTGGGCTGCATGATGCCCTTGGATGTCAGCATGATATTGATGGAAGTAATTAACAAAAAAAACACTTACCTCGTTGGTGACCCACTTGAATCAAAATGTAACACTTCAAAACGCAACAATTGTAAAGATTTTCCTGAGTTACAGTTCATGTAAAGAAATGAGTAAATTTAAATAAATTCATTAGGCCCTAATCGATGGATTTTACATGACTGGGAATACATATACATATGTTGGTGACGGATACCAAAAAAAGTTTGTGGTGTGGATCAGAAAACGAGTCTATATCTGGTGTGACCACCATTTGTCTCACACTTCTCCTTCGCGTAGAGTTGATCAGGCTGTTGATTGTGGCCTATGGAATGTTGTCCCACTCCTCTTCAATAGCTGTGCAAAGTTGTTGAATATTGGTGGGAACTGGAACACGCTGTTGTACACATCAATCCAGAGCATCACAAACATGCTAAATGGGTGACATGTCTGGTGAGTATGCAGGCCATGGAAGAACTGGGACATTTTCAGCTTCCAGGAATTGTGTACAGATCTTTACAACATGGGGCCGTGTATTATCATACTGAAACATGAGGTGATGGCGGTAGATTAATGGCACCACAACAGCCCTTTGGATCTCGTCATGGTGCATTCAAATGGCCATTGATAAAATGCAATTGTGTTCTTTGTCTGTAGCTTATACCTGCCCATACCATAACCTCACCGCCACCATGGGACACTGTTCACAACGTTGACATCAGCAAACCGCTCGCCCACACAACGCCATACACCCTGTCCGCCATCTGCCTGGTACAGTTGAAACCAGGATTCATCCTTTGAGAGCACACTTCTCCAGCGTGCCAGTGGCCATCGAAGGTGAGCATATGCCCAATGAAGTTGGTTAGGATGCTGAACTGCAGTCAGGTCGAGACCCTGGTGAGAGGACAACGAGCACATAGATGAGCTTCCCTGAGACGGTTTCTGACAGTTTGTGCAGAACTTCTTCGGTTGTGCAAACCCACCGTTTCTTTCCAGATGTGGAGGTCCTGGGTTGTCGTGGTTACATGTGGTCTGCGGTGAAGAAGCCGGATGTGGAGGTCCTGCGTTGTCGTGGTTACATGTGGTCTGCGGTGAAGAAGCCGGATGTGGAGGTCCTGGTTGTCGTGGTTACATGTGGTCTGCGGTGAAGAAGCCGGATGTGGAGGTCCTGGGTTGGCGTGGTTACATGTGGTCTGCGGTGAAGAAGCCGGATGTGGAGGTCCTGGTTGGCGTGGTTACATGTGGTCTGCGGTGAAGAAGCCGGATGTGGAGGTCCTGGTTGGCGTGGTTACATGTGGTCTGAGGTGAAGAAGCCGGATGTGGAGGTCCTGGGTTGGCGTGGTTACATGTGGTCTGCGGTGAAGAAGCCGGATGTGGAGGTCCTGCGTTGTCGTGGTTACATGTGGTCTGAGGTGAAGAAGCCGGATGTGGAGGTCCTGCGTTGTCGTGGTTACATGTGGTCTGCGGTTGTGAGGTCGGTTGAACGTACTACCAAATTCTCTAAAACAACATTGGAAGCAGATATGGTAAAGAAACTCTCTGGGAACAGTTCTGGTGGACATTCCTGCAGTCAGCATGCCAATTGCACGCTCTCTCAATACTTGAGACATATTTGGCATTATGTTCTGTGTCAAACACATATTTTAGAGTGGCCTTTTATTGTCCCGAGCACGAGGTGCACCTGTGTAATGATCATGCTGTTTAATCAGCTTCTTGATAAGCCCCACCTGTCAGGTAGATGGATTATCTTGGCAAAGGAGAAATGCTCACTAACAGGGATGTAAACCCATTTGTGCACACAATTTCAGAGAAATAAGCTTTTTGTGCGTTTTGACAATTTCTGGGATCTTTTATTTCAGTTCATGAAACATGGGACCAACACTTTACATGTTGCATTTATATTTTTGTTCAGTATAGCTATCTGTCCACTACAAATTTTAATCAGTGACGTACACATTAGATTCCGTGTTTTCCGTAGTTTCAAATCGATGAGTGATTTATTGCCACTTGACAATGTGTGTGCAGTTTGTTTATAAGGTGCTTGTTTAAAAAAATATCTAAGTAATACTATGACTATTGTTGCACATGTATTTGTAGATAGTACATTTCCTGTCTATGTTTTCAATTATCACAAACTGTTTCTGCATATTGGTTATTGATTTGGACACTTTAAAACTGTGTTTTGTTATTGGGCTATTTATCAATATTTCCTGTCAACAGGAAGCAGCATAATTTTCAACTTAAGTTTGAAGAATATACCAGAAATCACCATGCCTACGTACTCCGTTTATCGTCATCCACTTTAATTTGCCATGGACTCATAATACACTGCTCAAAATAAAGGGAACACTTAAACAACACAATGTAACTCCAAGTCAATCACACTTCTGTGAAATCAAACTGTCCACTTAGGAAGCAACACTGATTGACAATAAATGTCACATGCTGTTGTGCAAATGGAATAGACAACAGGTGGAAATTATAGGCAATTAGCAAGACACCCCCAATAAAGGAGTGGTTCTGCAGGTGGGGACCACAGACCACTTCTCAGTTCCTATGCTTCCTGGCTGATGTTTTGGTCACTTTTGAATGCTGGCGGTGCTTTCACTCCTGTGGTAGCATGAGACGGAGTCTACAACCCACACAAGTGGCTCAGGTAGTGCAGCTCATCCAGGATGGCACATCAATGCGAGCTGTGGCAAGGAGTTTTGCTGTGTCTGTCAGCGTAGTGTCCAGAGCATGGAGGCGTTACCAGGAGACAGGCCAGTACATCAAGAGATGTGGATGAGGCCGTAGGAGGGCAACAACCCAGCAGCAGGACCGCTACCTCCGTCTTTGTGCAAGGAGGAGCACTGCCAGAGCCCTGCAAAATTACCTCCAGCAGGCCACAAATGTGCATGTGTATGCTCAAACGTCCAGAAACAGACTCCATGAGGGTGGTATGAGGGCCCGATGTCCCCAGGTGGTGATTGTGCTTACAGCCCAACACCGTGCAGGACGATAAGCATTTGCCAGAGAACACCAAGATTGGCAAATTCGCCACTGGCGCCCTGTGCTCTTCACAGATGAAAGCAGGTTCACACTGAGCACATGTGACAGTCTGGAGACGCCGTGGAGAACGTTCTGCTGCCTGCAACATCCTCCAGCATGACCGGTTTGGCGGTGGGTCAGTCATGGTGTGGGGTGGCATTTCTTTGGGGGGCCGCACAGCCCTCCATGTGCTCGCCAGAGGTAGCCTGACTGCCATTAGGTACCGAGATGAGATCCTCAGACCCCTTGTGAGACCATATGCTGGTGCGGTTGGCCCTGGGTTCCTCCTAATGCAAGACAATGCTAGACCTCATGTGGCTAGAGTGTGTCAGCAGTTCCTGCAAGAGGAAGGCCTTGATGCTATGGACTGGCCCGCCCGTTCCCCAGACCTGAACAGACCTGAATCCAATTGAGCATATCTGGGACATCATGTCTCGCTCCATCCACCAATGCCACGTTGCACCACAGACTGTCCAGGAGTTGGCGGATGCTTTAGTCCAGGTCTGGGAGGAGATCCCTCAGGAGACCATCCGCCACCTCATCAGGAGCATGCCCAGGCGTTGTAGGGAGGTCATACAGGCACGTGGAGGCCACACACACTACTGAGCCTCATTTTGACTTGTTTTAAGGACATTACATCAAAGTTGGATCAGCCTGTCTCAGCCAGTATTTATGCTGCAGTAGTTTATGTGTCGGGGGGCTAGGGTCAGTTTGTTATATCTGGAGTACTTCTCCTGTCCTATTTGGTGTCCTGTGTGAATCTAAGTGTGCGTTCTCTAATTCTCTCTCTCTCTTTCTTTCTCTCTCTCGGAGGACCTGAGCCCGAGGACCATGCCCCAAGACTACCTGACATGATGACTCCTTGCTGTCCCCAGTCCACCTGACCGTGCTGCTGCTCCAGTTTCAACTGTTCTGCCTTATTATTATTCGACCATGCTGGTCATTTATGAACATTTATGAACATTTGAACATCTTGGCCATGTTCTGTTATAATCTCCACCCGGCACAGCCAGAAGAGGACTGGCCACCCCACATAGCCTGGTTCCTCTCTAGGTTTCTGCCTAGGTTTTGGCCTTTCTAGGGAGTTTTTCCTAGCCACCGTGCTTCTACACCTGCATTGCTTGCTGTTTGGGGTTTTAGGCTGGGTTTCTGTACAGCACTTTGAGATATCAGCTGATGTACGAAGGGCTTTTTTTTAATTTGATTTTGATTTTCCACTTTAATTTTGAGTGTGACTCCAAATCCAGACCTCCATGGGTTGATAAATTTGATTTCCATTGATCATTTGTGTGTCATTTTGTTGTCAGCACATTCAACTATGTAAAGAAAAAAGTATTTAATAAGAATATTTCATTCATTCAGATCTAGAATGTGTTATTTTAGTGTTCCCTTTATTTTTTTGAGCAGTATATTTTTATTTCAAACTTTGACGGTTAGTGACTGATACGTGATCTTTTTGGGTGTTTAGGTGATTGATCATACAGTATGGTGATGACAAGAAGAAAGTGTACCATACATCATTTATATTGCCTATCCTTAATACAAATGTCTACTTTAAATTGATCATTTTTAGGTATCTCTCAACCACTTTACACATACTTTTGTACAGGGACAGACACATCTTTGCAAATAGAAAAGAAAACACAACTTTCAGTTTCATTTGATCATTAATAGACATTTATATATATATAATACATGTAAATAAATAAAAAAACATTTAAAACCAGTCCATTTTTGTAATTCTACAAACTTAACATGGATGAGAGCAAGGCGGATTGTCTATTTTAACATCTTGCAATGTAGCTAAAGCCAAAGCACTTGAACCATGATTGTTTCCTAAGAAAATATATGGATATATTTGTATGTAATATATTTTCTTTCTTCTTTATTTGTCACTCATGCTATACTATTTGCAGTTAATTATCCCAAAGCAATGTTTTTTGGTTTAAAAAAACAACAACCTTTTCCTCCCCAATTTCGTTGCAAAGCATCCAGAAATATGCTAAAATATTTATGGCATCTTATGTTCTCTCACATTGTATCTTGAGTGGAAAGATGATTTGACCTGGTGAACTTGACAAAGCACACAAACTGAAAACTGTAACAACAGCAAGCAAATCTGCAAAGTAGGACCACATGAAGACAACAAACCCATACATGGCAGCCACTGCTCTTCCTTTGCAGTGATTCAACGAGACACAGTCTTCCTACTACACACTTTTGAAATACTTGCAAACAACTGTAATTTTTCACCGGTATGATGTTTAACTTTCTGGTAGAAAGTAAACAGAATCTCAATAACGTGTATTATGACTGTGTTACATACAACACATTCAGTGACATTTTAAGATGGAAACAGCTGTTATTAATATACTATCCTCATTGGCTTTATAGACATGATTAGCTACTGGGGCCCAAAAATATGTAAAAATACCTTCATTTCTATTGAATAGAATGTCTCCTACTTTTGTTTACTGTACATTAAAGCCAACATACTGTACATACTGTTGTTCAGACAGTTAAACCAAGACTATACAACTAGGAGTGCACAACAGTGAAAATCAAGTAAATGGTGGTATGTAGTGTATTCAGGTATGGAAGACTATGTAGGTAATGGGATCTTTAACATGTTCGGAGAAGCACAATGGTGAGATCTACGCAGCAAGTGATCGGTAGAAAGCCACTTACAGTATGTGCTCTTCAAATAATATAATGTGGTTTGTCATTCCCACAGGATAGGATTTTTTATTTTATTGTTGACACATTTTGCCAAATGAATTAACGAAGGCTTCCCCTGTGTATCATCCCAAATACACACAATTGGGTACTGTAGTGCTACGTTATTGGGTACTGTAGTGCTACGTTATTGGGTACTGTAGTGCTACGTTATTGGGTACTGTAGTGCTACGTTATTGGGTACTGTAGTGCTACTTTATTGCTAGGGTTGTATTCATTCAATTGCAAATAATGAATCAATTTGAATAAGGGCTGCTTTTAAACAACAGTGTCAAATCTGGTTACCACCTACACGTACAAAACGTTCTGTTACCCAGAGGTGGATCCATATCCTGTATAAAACATTCCAATTGACTTTAGTCCAGTACAATATGTCTCATTTGTATTGTACCTCAAATTGCTTAAATTCAAGTGTGGCAAATAGCTTGTGACTGTGATAGTTGAGATGACTAAACTGCTTGGAGTAACTCTAGATTGTAAACTGTCATGGTCAAAACATATTGATGCAGTAGTAGCTAAGATAGGGAGCAGTCTGTCTATAATAAAGCAATGCTCTGCCTTAACAACACTATCAACAAGGCAGGTCCTACAGGTCCTAGTTTAGTCACATCTTGACTACTGTTTAGTCGTGTGGTCAGGTGCCACAAAAAAGGACTTCGGAAAATTGGAATTGGCTCAGAACAGGGCAGCATGGCTGACCCCTCGATGTACACAGTCAGCTAATATTAATAATATGTAGGTCAATCTCTCCTGGCTGAAAGTCACAAACTTGTATTTGTGAGAGGTATTGACATGTTGAATGCACCAAGCTGTCTGTCTAAACTACTAGCACACAGCTCAGACACCCATACATACCCCACAAGACATGCCACAAGAGGTCTCTTCATAGTCCCCACGTCCAGAACAGACTATGGGAGGACCACAGTACTACATAGAGCCATGACTACCTGGAACTCTATTCCACATCAAGTAATTGACGCAAGCAGTAAAATTAGATTTAAAAAACAGAGAAAAAAACACCTTATGGAACCGCGGGGACTGTGAAGCAACACAAACATTGGCACACACACGATAACATACGCACTACACATACACATGGATTTAGTACTGTAGATATGTGGTAGTGGTGGAGTAGGGGCCTGAGGGCACACAGTGTGTTGTGAAATCTGTGAATGTATTTTTAAAATTGTATAAACTGCCTTAATTTTTCTGGACCCCAGGAAGAGCAGCTGCTGCATTGGCAACAGCTAATGGGGATCCATAATAAATGCAAATACCATTCAAACCATATTATACATAAAGTTATAATGGTGTCACAGTCACATGCTATTTGCCGAAAGAGAGTTGGACAGGCTCCACAAACACACACTGCAAATAATAAATAATTGGTTCTATAATGCAAAGCTCTATAATGCAAATCTTTTCTACTCTTGTATTTCTTGTATTGGACTAAAGGCAATTGGAATGGACACAGAAACCCTCCTCATTGACAACAACAATTAACTGAGCGTGGCCTAGTTGCCCTTTTGATGGGGAACCATTAGATTTATCAGGTTTTTGTTGCTTTTACTTCTGTCAGTGTGCATTATGGTAAGTGCTTCTCAGTGAAGCTACAACATTAATGAAATGAATTTGTCATACTGGAGGGCCACTTAAAATCATGTGAATTGAGAACCACGTAGTGTACATTTGACCCACTCTTGAATGAAAAATGTACCATAGTAGTAATAAATATGTAACATTCAAAAGACTACTGCAATGATACGCCTAACCGTGGGAACTAGACTGAATGGTAAATGTTCGTCTATGACTATGTTGTACATGTATATATTCATCAGTACAATGTGATGTATAGTACATCTGTACTGATCCTATCGTAATAAAGTGCTTCTTCTTAGGTCATGACCTCAGAGGATGTGGTTTCTGCTAAAAGCCCAATTCCGATGCACACTTTGCGCAGAAGGTGGAGACTTGGAATTGGGCTCTAGTCTTTGACACATAGCAATTCAAACTCCCACCTGACATTAAAACACACCCCAAAGATACCTAAAAACATGAATCAACATAGTAACTCAAATTATTTTTGAAGGACAAATACACCTTCCAAAAAGCAATATAGTGAAAATAGACAAAAAAAATATATGATGTGGGAGTTGGGACCCTAAAAAGCTTTCAAGACAGTTCAATTTAAAAAATGAGTAAAACCTTTCCAACCATCAGTGAAGCGTTATAAAATATCAGGTGAACAAACAAAGGATTTGGTTTGGAGCAACTTCCTGGAGTATACTGTAGGGCTAGGGTGTATATTGGTTGGCAGAATGTCCATCACGTTGGCACCATCTCTGTGTACTCATCCTGTCCCTCCCTCTCATCAAACTTAGGTTCTGCGTCATCTGCATCCAACTAAGACACAAAGAGAGAGCAGTCGGGTACAAGTCAAGGGTCAAGGTTATTGCCAGGGGTCAGCTGCATAGGATATCAGACTTTCCCACAGATGATTCCTCAGACAAAGGCTCCCGGTGTAAACGGAACAACCAACCAATAAAAACACAGCTCCTGTAGGCGGTGGCAACAGTGCTAGACGGTGTGTGTGGTGAGACTTACGCACTGCATCTCGCGCGTGGTGAAAATGCGGGGCAATAGGAACCATTTGATGGGCACGGTGAGGATGAGGACGAAGGGGAAGGCCAGCGAAGCCACGGTGGACATGACTGTCCACAGTGCCGCCAGACACACCAGCTGGATCCCCGTGAACAGATGCATGCGCAGGGTCCTCACCTGGAACACACACACACACACACACACACACACACACACACACACACACACACACACACACACACACACACACACACACACACACACACACACACACACACACACACACACACACACATATTAGAATAGCAGTTCTAGTCAGAGTCAGTAGTTGGCATTCAAAGGCCTTGCCCTTCAGATGCTAAGGGCACTTTTACATGATAGAACCAGTGTCGTTATTAGGTTTTAATTAGCTACTCTGCAGCACAGGATTTTCAGGCGTGGTTGGGGTTTGTGTAGTATGTACATCATGGACGTAGGTGTGGTAGAGGGTTGGGCAATACACTGACCTTGCAGACATAGGTGTGGTAGGGATTTGGGCAGTACTGACCTTGCAGCTGTAGGTATGGTTGGGATTTGGGCAGTACTGACCTTGCAGCTGTAGGTATGGTTGGGATTTGGGCAGTATTGACCTTGCAGCTGTAGGTATGGTTGGGATTTGGGCAGTACTGACCTTGCAGCTGTAGGTATGGTTGGGATTTGGGCAGTACTGACCTTGCAGCTGTAGGTATGGTTGGGATTTGGGCAGTACTGACCTTGCAGCTGTAGGTATGGTTGGGATTTGGGCAGTACTGACCTTGCAGCTGTAGGTATGGTTGGGATTTGGGCAGTACTGACCTTGCAGCTGTAGGTATGGTTGGGATTTGGGCAGTACTGACCTTGCAGCTGTAGGTATGGTTGGGATTTGGGCAGTACTGACCTTGCAGCTGTAGGTATGGTTGGGATTTGGGCAGTACTGACCTTGCAGCTGTAGGTATGGTTGGGATTTGGGCAGTACTGACCTTGCAGCTGTAGGTATGGTTGGGATTTGGGCAGTACTGACCTTGCAAACATAGATGTTGTTGTGGTTTAGTGGTACTGACCTTGCGGACATAAGTGTGGTCAGGATGATACTTGGGAGGCATCAAAAGCAGCAACATGCGCTCGGTGAGCTGGATACCGTTGAGGGACATGACGCCCATGTAGAGGAAGATCCCAAAGAGCACAGCGATGGGGATCTGACGCAGGAGATCTCCGATCACAATGGACAAACCTAGCCAGAGGAACAGACGTGAGAAGAACATTTGTCCTAGGAAATGAACACACCATTTATATGAAGCATGTGTCTGGACCTAAAAAAAATGTTTTAAAAAATCACGTGAAAAAAACATGTGGTTTTCCAAAACATGTGGACAAATCACTTGAGAAAAATAAAAACAATTGTTGTTAACATTTTCATGTTTTCAGACAAGTAAAGTTTCACAAGTGTTTTTTTTTTAGGCTATAGAATTTACACAACTTCAAGTTACATCTGGTTTCCAATCCATGAACTGGCTAGAACCCTGCTTATCTCCAGATACACACCAGCAATGGGGTGCTCTGTTTTTCTTTTCTTTTTACCTTTATTTAACCAGGCAAGTCAGTTAAGAACACATTCTTATTTTCAATGACGGCCTGGGAACAGTGCGTTAACTGCCTGCTCAGGGGCAGAACAACAGATTTGCACCTTGTCAGCTCGGGGGTTTGAACACGCAACCTTCCGGTTACTAGTCCAACGCTCTAACCACTAGTCTACGCTGCCGCCCCTATTGCTTGAATGAATGTGCCAAATCTTGCAACTAGAAAAAGATAACCAAAAATTGCAGAAAAGGGGGAGACATTTTGTTTAATCATGTTTTCATAAAAAAAATATTTCACTGCAAAAATTTTTTTTGCATACATTTACATTTGCAATATTTCGTTTTGCTTTCAATATCAATCAATATCGTTTGCAATACTAAGAATTTGGTTCTCGACATCAGACGTTTTGCTTAATATCAATGGCACAAAAGCAACTCACTCACGAGAGGATGGCACCATATAATAACATTAAAGTGGCAATCCTTAATTGAAACTTTAACAAAGTGTTCTCCTTGCCCAGTGGTGACCCGTCATTCATGGCAGGTGGGGTGTTGTTTGTTGTTGTCTGTTTTGGTATATTGGCATTAATACGAGTCACATATCAGTTGGCAAACAATGTAAAAAATATAATTGAGTTAATAAAGTCGCATACAAACATGGTCTCTTTTTTTATTTCTTGAGTAAAGCAGCTCCAAAATGCAGGTGTTTCAAGCTAGCTCAGTGCTTTCTGTGGTGTGTGGGGCAGCCAGTGGAAAATACAGTGCGTAGGGGTTGGTAATGTTCTCTAGTTGCACCATGATTGGCTCAGTTTTCTGTCACTCATGGAGACACTACACGCAAAATCTACGGGGAGAGCTCGGAATGTCAAGCCATAGAGTTACATTAGAAGTGCCCATCCAAGAAGGCTCAAGGTCATTGGACACGGATAAAATTATGTCAAATTACCGTAGCTTTGATTGGACTGATCATGTCAACATCATACTTTCAAAATCTTAGCTAGCAAGCTACACAAGCAGTCATCATCATGAATCAAGTCGACAATCTACTGGCAAATCCTTTTCAAGAAATGATGGATAAAACGTCTCGGCGCTCATCGGCCAGAAACATTACACAACAAGTTGGAAATCGCAAATTCAACAATGATTTGTTGAAGGTTTGGAAGGAATTAGTGGCTAACTGCAAGTGTTGGAAAGCAATCACTAGCCTGCTATTCAGTAGAGAGGGTGTGTAGTCCAAGTCTGGTATCATGACTTGCTCTTTTGGGTGAGGATCATAGGCACCAGACCCCCTCCTCTCTCCCACCACAGTTTTATAACGGTCGTAAATAACTGCAGGAACGCTCTCTCTCCCACACAATGAAAGGGAAGTTTAAAATCCCTTCTTTACAACAGAGAGAGATATTGTAGTACTGTGACATCCAAGATTGGATAATGAAACAATATTTCTGTAATCCAAGCTGTTGGAAGGGTCCGTGGGTACTTAAAGAACAATCATGTCAAATTCATTACTAATTTGTGATGTAACTAAGGACAGTAGAACAACATAAATGCATCTCTGAATGTGTATATTTTCCAGTGATCAGATTCACATCTAGATGTTGTGGAACTTATATGATTGAATATGAAACTATTTGTGAGAAGATGTAATGTGATGTTAGCCTTCTAAGTGAGAGAATTGTTTTTCATATGAAGTCTTTTAACAAGTCAGTGACCCCACCCACGTGACACGACACAGATGTCGGCATCATGGAACGTCCCTTTTTCCAGATTTCATAAAAGGACCAGTGACAAAATGTACATTTAGACCAGAGAACGTGAGGACGAGCCCGTTGGGTGCTGAAATGGTGACATGCTGAAATGGTTAAGAAATGTAAATCTCTAGAGACCAGTACATTGCCGGGTTGCTATGGGCGTGTAAAATGGTTCTAGCTCTACATAAGACAGCGTGAGCTGAAAGATACGAAATGGTTAGACACTCTGAAATTTTCAACAGAGAAGAAGAAAATCTCTATAGACCGGTCAGCATGAAGCAGTGGCTACATGGCTGAGAAATGGTTTAAAACTAGCGACCAAGCAGGGGGACGGTGTGAACTGGATGTCACTAATGGTTAGACTCTACAAGACCAGTACACAGACAGCGTGAGCTGAAAGGTACAAAATGGTTAGAAACTCTGAAACCTTCTCGAGTGAAGAAGATGAAGACAACACGGGAATATTCAGTCTGCAGCTGTTTAAGTACTTTAGGCAAGTAAATTTGACCGAGAACCACCGGGTGGCACTCTGAAAGATTCAATCCAAAGAACATTTCCCTATCAAACAACCATCGGTACGTCTGATGTACCCTTTATAACAGAGCTACAACTTCAAAGACTTTGATCTCTGGTGGACAAACCAGAGACTTTGTCAAATTACTCCCCAGACGGACTGGCAATTTCAACAGAGACAACAAAGACATACACATGTCAATACATTGCAATTTTTTCGAATGAGCGGCCATTCATGTGCAAAGTATTCACATTTCCATGAGCATAGTTCTCAGCTGTATGTACGTTAACATAGTTATCAGCTGTATGTACGTTAGCATAGTTATCAGCTGTATGTACGTTAGCATAGTTATCAGCTGTATGTACGTTAGCATAGTTATCAGCTGTATGTACGTTAGCATAGTTATCAGCTGTATGTACGTTAGCATAGTTATCAGCTGTATGTACGTTAGCATAGTTCTCAGCTGTATGTACGTTAGCATAGTTATCAGCTGTATGTACGTTAGCATAGTTATCAGCTGTATGTACGTTAGCATAGTTATCAGCTGTATGTACGTTAGCATAGTTCTCAGCTGTATGTACGTTAGCATAGTTCTCAGCTGTATGTACGTTAGCATAGTTATCAGCTGTATGTACGTTAGCATAGTTCTCAGCTGTATGTACGTTAGCATAGTTATCAGCTGTATGTACGTTAGCATAGTTATCAGCTGTATGTACGTTAGCATAGTTATCAGCTGTATGTACGTTAGCATAGTTATCAGCTGTATGTACGTTAGCCTAGTTCTCAGCTGTATGTACGTTAGCATAGTTATCAGCTGTATGTACGTTAGTGAAGTCCTTTGTCTTTTTCTCCCACTCTTTCCTTTCCCTCTCTTTTGAATCCACCATTTTGTGTAACAAGCCGTCATTTCAGTTTAGTACACCAGGGACTTTTCATTGCATTATGTAGTAATCAATGTCTAAGCTATTCTGTTTGTGTGTTTATGTAATTCTGTGTGATTATTTAGTTAGAGTTCACCTGATTTAGAATTCCTCACAATCAAATATCGACCACATTATCTACCAAGGAAATTCTCTGGGATTATAATCACAGCCGTATATATTCCCCCCCAAGCAGACACATCGATGGCTCTGAACGAACTTTATTTGACTCTTTGCAAACTGGAAACCACATATCCTGAGGCTGCATTCATTGTAGCTGGGCTAAACAAGGCTAAACTGAAAACAAGACTCCCTAAATTGTATCAGCATATCGATTGCACAACCAGGGCTGGTAAAACCTTGGATCATTGTTACTCTAACTTCTGCAACGCATATAAGGCCCTCCCCCGCCCTCCTTTCGGAAAAGCTGACCACGACTCCATTTTGTTGCTCCCTGCCTACAGACAGAAGCTAAAACAAGAAGCTCCCACGCTGAGGTCTGTTCAACGCTGGTCCGACCAATCTGATTCCACGCTCCAAGACTGCTTCCATCACGTGGACTGGGATATGTTCCGCACTGCGTCCAACAACAACATTGACGAATACGCTGATTCGGTGAGCGAGTTCATTAGAACGTGCATTGAAGATGTCGTTCCCATAGCAACGATTAAAACATTCCCAAACCAGAAACCGTGGATTGATAGCAGCATTCGCGTGAAACTGAAAGCTCGAACCACTGCTTTTAACCAGGGCAAGGTGACTGGAAACATGACCGAATACAAACAGTGTAGCTATTCCCTTCGCAAGGCAATCAAACAAGCTAAGCATCAGTATAGAGACAAAGTAGAGTCGCAATGCAACGGCTCAGACACAAGAGGTATGTGGCAGGGTCTACAGTCAATCACGGATTACAAAAAGAAAACCAGCCACGTCTCGGACCAGGATGTCTTGCTCCCAGGCAGGCTAAATAGCTTTTTTGCCCGCTTTGAGGACAATACAGTGCCACTGATACGGCCCGCAACTAAAACATGCGGTCTCTCCTTCACTGCAGCCGACGTGAGGAAAACATTTAAACGTGTTAACCCTCGCAAGGCTGCAGGCCCAGACGGCATCCCCAGCCGCGCCCTCAGAGCTTGCGCAGACCAGCTGGCCGGTGTGTTTACGGACATATTCAATCAATCCCTATCCCAGTCTGCTGTTCCCACATGCTTCAAGAGGGCCACCACTGTTCCTGTTCCCAAGAAAGCTAAGGTAACTGAGCTAAATGACTACCGCCCCGTAGCACTCACTTCCGTCATCAAAAAGTGCTTTGAGAGACTAGTCAAAGACCATATCACCTCCACCCTACCTGACACCCTAGACCCACTCCAATTTGCTTACCGCCCAAATAGGTCCACAGACGATGCAATCTCAACCACACTGCCCTAACCCATCTGGACAAGAGGAATACCTATGTAAGAATACTGTTCATCGACCCCAGCTCAGCATTTAACACCATAGTACCCTCCAAACTCGTCATCAAGCCCGAGACCCTGGGTCTCGACCCCGCCCTGTGCAACTGGGTACTGGACTTCCTGGCGGGCCGCCCCCAGGTGGTGAGGGTAGGTAACACCATCTCCACCCTGCTGATCTTCAACACTGGGGCCCCACAAGGGTGCGTTCTGAGCCCTCTCCTGTACTCCCTGTTCACCCACGACTGCGTGGGTGACAAACTGAATTGGTCCACCCACACAAACAGCATCGTGAAGAAGAAATCAACTTCTACAGATGCACAATCGAGAGCATCCTGTCGGGCTGTATCACCGCCTGGTACGGAAACTGCTCCGCCCACAACCGTAAGGCTCTCCAGAGGGTAGTGAGGTCTGCACAATGCATCACCGGGGGCAAACTACCTGCCCTCCAGGACACCTATACCACCCGATGTCACAGGAAGGCCATAAAGATCATCAAGGACAACAACCACCCGAGCCACTGCCTGTTCACCCCTCTATCATCCAGAAGGCGAGGTCAGTACAGGTGCACCAAAGCAGGGACCGAGAGACTGAAAAACAGTTTCTATTTCAAGGCCATCAGACTGTTAAACAGCCACCACTAACATTGAGTGGCTGCTGCCAACACACTGACTCAACTCCAGCCACTTTAATAATGGGAATTGATGGAAATGGATGTAAAATATATCACTAGCCACTTTAAACTATGCCACTTTGTTTACATACCCTACATTACTCATCTCATATGTATATACTGTACTCGATACCATCTACTGCATCTTGCCAGACTTTGATGACAAAGTTTGATGACAAGATTTGCCAACAAGAAGGACCGCCATGTCATTTTCCTGTTCAAGTGAGCACAGAACAGCAAGGTGAGTCCAAAAATGTATGCTGCTGCATAAATGATGTAATATGCTAGGGAGATATGTATACTGTAGATAAGAAAGTAATGCTAAGTTTATGTTGTGTAGCAAGCTGTTAGTAGCCCATGTGCCTCACCCTAATAATTTGGTCCCTTTCCCCCTACTATTCTGACTTGGTGGTGCACATGTAGCCTATAGCCTGTGTGATGGAACATTTTGGTTCATGTTGGTGCTTTTCTTATAACCAATTTCTGTGTTCATGCAAGTGACTGATTGAACAAGTCCTCAATATCAGTATCTATAATTTGACACTTCGTGCATAACCTTGTTTTGAGAAAGGGATATTTCAGTTTCAAGGTCTCAGCTTATAGAGAAGAAGCCTCATGAGGTATTGGTCTGTCATATGCATGACCCAGTATTGGTCGGTCACATGAATAAAGCAAATGTTAATGATGAATGATGAATAAGCTAAATCATTCAAATATAACTTGTCTATATATAAGAGGACTGCCCCGGGTGAAGGTCCTGATCGACATGTATACTTGGTGCATTGAGTTGGTTGGAACCTCTCCAGCTCACTGATAATAAAGGATGATTCATTTAAGATTGACTTTGAGTGTCCCTGTGTAGAATTTCCATGACACCTGTTTTAGAAAATGTCATCATCAAATATTGTAAGAGCTTTCTTTGTCTGCTTACATGACCCCTTTATTTATCCTACAGTTCTGACTTGGTGTACAGGGAGAATAATGTAAGAACGCCCCAAGTTCTGAATTCTGTCGCTGTACATTTCAAAAGTGTTGAACAAATAGTTATATTGACTGCGTCTGTCTTAGCTCGCCAATTAACATCTTAATCTAAATTATGGATAGCCTCTTATCCGCTCATCGTTCCTTTATGCTGTCGTGTCTTTAGGTTATTTCCCGAATCCATTCTTAAAAATCTGAAGATCTTTTATATCAATAGCAGTCTATCATTAATTATTCTATACCTTCTATCAGTCTCATCTGAACGTCGTAAAATTCTTGGTTATCTGCATGAACCCTAGCATAACTTATGAATCAGGAATATACAAACTGGCTTAATTCATTATTTACTAACTAACTAAATAATCACAGAAAAACATCACAAACAAACAGTAGATATTGGTTACCAACAAGGGTAAAAAAGTGCCTAGTGGGCTAAGCCGATATGACGGCTTGGTAGACAAAGGGAAGGGCGTGGGACTGAGAAAGACACATGGGTTCATTACACACAGTCTATAATTATATTAATTGAAATGCTAATCATTTGTACATGAACGGCCGCTCATTCCAGAATAATTGCAATGTATACACAGTTGAAGTCGGAAGTTTACATACACCATAGCCAAATACATTTAAACTCAGTTTTTCCCCACTTCCTGACATTTAATCCTAATAGAAATGCCCCATCTTAGGTCAGTTAGGATCACCACTTCATTTTAAGAGTGTAAAATGTCAGAATAATAGCAGAGAGAATGATTTATTTCAGCTTTTATTTCTTTCATCACATTCCCAGTGGGTCAGAAGTTTACATACACACAATTAGTATTTGGTAGCATTGCCATTAAATTGTTTAACTTGGGTCAAACTTTTCTGTAGCCTTCCACAAGCTTCCCAAAATATGTTAGGTGAATTTTGGCCCATTCCTCCTGACAGAGCTGGTGTAACTGAGTCAGGTGTGTAGGCCTCCTTGCTCGCACATGCTTTTTCAGTTCTGACCACAAATCTTCTATAGGATTGAGGTCAGGGCTTGGTGATGGCCACTCCAATACCTTGACTTTGTTGTCCTTAAGCCATTTTGCCACAACTTTGGAAGAATGCTTGGGGTCATTGTCCATTTGGGAGACCCATTTGTGACCAAGCTTCAACTTCCTGACTGATGTCTTGAGATGTTGCTTCAATATATCCACATCATTTTCATCCCTCATGATGCCATCTATTTTGTGAAGTGCACCAGTCCCTCCTGAAGCATGATGCTACCACCCCCATGCTTCACGGTTGGGATGGTGTTCTTCGGCTTGCAATCCTCCCCCTTTTTCCACCAAACATAACGATGGTCATTATGGCCAGAAAGTTCTATTTCAGTTTCATCAGACCAGAGAAGCATTTCTCCAAAAAGTACGATCTTTGTCCCCATGTGTAGTTGCAAATCATAGTCTGGTTTTTATACAGCGGTTTTGGAGCAGTGGCTTCTTCCTTGCTGATAGATGTCGATATAGGACTCATTTTACTGTGGATATAGATACTTTTGTACTTTGTTTCAGCATCTTCACGGGGTCGATCGATCTCCAGCATCTTCACGGGGTCCTTTGCTGTTGTTCTGGGATGGATTTTAACTGGATTCGCACCAAAGTACATTCATCTCTAGGAGACAGAATGCATCTCCTTCCTGAGCGGTATGACTGCTGCATGGTCCCATGGTGTTTATACTTGCATACTATTGTTTGTACAGATGAACGTGGTACCTTCACGCGTTTCGAAATTGCTCCCAAGGATGAACCAGACTTGTGGAGGTCTACAATTTTTTTCTGATTTCTTTTGATTTTCCCATGATGTCAAGCAAAGAGGCACTGAGTTTGAAGGTAGGCCTTGAAATACATTCACAGGTATACCTCCAATTGACTCAAATTATGTCAAATCGCCTATCAAAAGCTTCTAAAGCCACGACATCATTTTCTGGAATTTTCCAAGCTGTTTAAAGGCACAGTCAACTTAGTGTATGTAAACTTCTGACCCACTGGAATTGTAATACAGTTAGTTATAAGTGAAATAATCTGTCTGTAAAATGTTTTGGGAAAAATTACTTGTGTCATGCACATTGTAGATGTCCTAACCGACTTGCCAAAACTATAGTTTGTTAGCAAGAAATTTGTGAAGTGGTTGAAAAACGAGTGTTAATGACTCCAACCTAAGTGTATGTAAACTCCCGACTTCAACTGTATATTTACGCCCGTATGTCGTTGTTCTCCGTTGGAATCCTCGATCGTCCTGTAGGTGGTTAGGATGGATACTTCAGAGTAGAATAGAATAGATGCTTCGGTGGTTGTCTGTATTCTCGTCCTAGGTTTACGTAATTTATAGCTGCAGACTAGTAATTGTGTCTAAGATTCGCCCTTATTCTGTTGGAATCGAGTTGAACCATTTCCAGCCGTGTAGCCAATGCTCCACGTGGTATAGTCTTGTCTTTTGGTAGAGTTGTAGTTTAAACCACTTCACATACCAGCATCACCCCGCATGTTTCGGTCTTAGAAATTCAATCATTTGCAACTTTAGCTTACACCGGGGTTTGCGTGGTGTGAATTTCATCAGGGTTTTATATGTTTCAGTAGAATAGAGACGGTTCCATGACGCCTAATGACTGGGCTCACGAGGGTCACGGACTAGTTCCTAACATCACATTACATCTTTTAATAAATAGTTTCATGTTTAAACACATACGTTTCACAATATTTAGATGCAAACCTGACAGCTGGGAAATGTACACTTTAAGAGAAAGCGTTATGTGTGTTTCCTGTCCTTCATGAGAATGAAACACACTCAACATAACTATCCCGTAAGTGGATCATTCCCACATTCTCAAAACCATAACGAATGTTTCATTCTCCCATTTTGGGAATTTAGGATTTTGGCGAAGTAAAGTCCTTCGTCCTCGCTCTCTCTCTCTGAATACTGCATGGTAGGTTCTACCCTGCATTTATGACCTGAGGTGCTAAACCTGGTTTAGAAGAGAGAGTGAGAGGGGGGGAAGCCACAATCTACACCCAGAAACGGCCACGTCATGACAGTGTCGTAGTTTGTACATCTTAATTGTCAGCTATGTTTGTTGAAAAGGCAATAAATTAGGCTGAATTAAGACTGCTGATATCCAGGTGTAGCGGTGGTAAGGATTCACTCCATAGTGCTAAAAAGAAAGCTCTGCTGTTGGGACAGCTTTATGTAGACTGCTGATAGCCAGGTGCAGCTGTGGTAAGGATTCACTCCATAGTGCTAAAAAGAAAGCTCTGCTGTTGGGACAGCTTTATGTAGACTGCTGATAGCCAGGTGCAGCTGTGGTAAGGATTCACTCCATAGTGCTAAAAAGAAAGCTCTGCTGTTGGGACAGCTTTATGTAGACTGCTGATAGCCAGGTGCAGCTGTGGTAAGGATTCACTCCATAGTGCTAAAAAGAAAGCTCTGCTGTTGGGACAGCTTTATATAGACTCCAACAGTTTGTGGACACTGTTTTTCACCGTTATAGTGCAATTCCTGTATTGTTTAGTGTTGTGTAGTGGCTCTGCTGGCGAGAATCTACATTTTTTTGTTCTGTTTTCCCCACCAAGATTTACATGATCAAATCGCCACTGTCCCCGCCAGTTTCGATAAAAAGATGAGGGATGGGGCTGGAGAAATACAAACACACTAATCCATTGACGATGCTATGGATACAAGGACTGACCATCCATTATATATTATTATTATTATTATTATATAAAAATTACATTTCTAACCATGTTTTAAGGCTATAAACACGAGTTTGTTTACATTTACTTTGGCAAAAATCAAGTTTATATTTTGGGTTCTAAAACAGTTGAACTAAACTCATTTATACATTATATTCTTCAAGAATAAATGGGTACATATAATGAATTTATAAATCCAAAAAATGGATGCAGAAAATAAATATGACCTGTTTAACAGGCAGTGGCCTTCATACTGCAGAACTATCAAAATCAAACTTTATTTGTCACATGCGCCGAATACAACAAGTGTAGACTTTACTGTGAAATGCTTACTGACAAGGCCTTAACAAACAGTGCAGAACTATGTCGCCATTTGAATGTGTTCCATTAAACCCCCCCCCAAAATAAGGTTCTGTCCACTGTTCCTCGCATGTCCCGCGAAATCATTCCCCCTTGTCCCTCATTAGTTTGTTCCTCAGATGTGGTCACCCTAATTCCAACGGTGGAAACATTGCTACTGCAACACACTAACGCCATCTTTTCACATGTGAGAAGAATATCATTATTTCAACCCCACATGAGATTTTTGTGGAGGATTCTTACATGTGAAACCGCAAAGTAGATTTTCACACGTGATTTTTTTCCACATGTGAAAGTCAGATATTCAAAACAAAGTTTTTTTTTTTTTTACACTTGTGAAAATGCATATCCGATTATCACGTGAATGTTTTTAAAAACATGAGAAATTTCACATGTGAAACTGTAATTCACATGTGAGGTGAAAACATATTATTCTCCTCACATGTAAAAAGGTGGTGTTAACATGTGAACTCACTAAATTCAGTAAATGTGAAAACAGATATTTCAAATATGAAACTGCAAATTTGACATGTGTTTTTTTTTGTAGGGGGGAGTAAGGTTGTAAAACTCCAGAAAATTTCCCAAACTTCCCAGGTGTTCCAGAAATCCTGGTTGTAGGATTCACAGTTGGAGGATCATCTCCCTGCTTATTCCCTCCTAATTCCAGGGAGATCCTCCAACCAGGATTTTTGGAAAACCTGTGCATTTTGGGAAAGTTTCTGGAATTTTGCGACCCTACTCTGGATTTAGTCCTGGGCACTAAGTTAAAGGGGTCACTAAGTTAGAGGGGTCACTAAGTTAGAGGGGTCACTAAGTTAAAGGGGTCACTAAGTTAAAGGGGTCACTAAGTTAAAGGGGTCACTAAGTTAAAGGGGTCACTAAGTTAAAGGGGTCACTAAGTTAAAGGGGTCATGCCTACCGACGAACAGAGCAATAAGGAAGCACGTCACCCTCTGCTCTTGTCGCCAGGGGCCACTTCCTTGTAAAGCTCAACTTCCCCGTCTGACGGACCCGGACATTATAAATTGGGTTGGGGCCAGACAGGACGTGTTTTTCACAGATTTTGAAGCTGAACCATTTGTTTGTTCGCTCCGCAGTCACATCTGACTGAGATCATTGCAAGGTGTCATTTAAAAACTATTTCACATGTGAATATGTGATTTTTGGAAAACCTGTGCAATTTGGGAAAGTTTCTGGAATTTTGCAACCCTACTCTGGATTTCGTCCTGGGCACTAAGTTAAAGGGGTCATGCCTACCGACAAACAGAGCTACGAGGAAGCCCGTCACCCTCTGCTCTTTCACTTCATGGATACGGGGCTTGTCGCCGGGGGCCACCGCCTTGCTCATGACGGTGAGGGCGTTTGCGTGGGTAACAGAACGCACTGTGGCGGCGGCCAACCAGGGCAGACCGAACAGGGCCGAAACCCCACCTATGGCCACGATGATGAGCAGGTCCAGGTGGAAGCCGGAGCCCTTCAACAGCATCCGTTCCTTTTTACTGACTATCAGCCTGACGGAAGGAGATAGAACAAAGAGAGAAAGAGTGTATAAAAAGAGAGGAATGTGGAGGAAGAGGGATTGAGTGAAGGAGAGAGAGTAAGGGGGTAGGGAGAGAGAGAGATGACTTGTAGTACTCTATAATATGTAAGATGGGGTAGAGAGGGGGTGTATTACTCTATAATATGTAAGATGGGGGTAGAGAGGGGTTGTATTACTCTATAATATGTAAGATGGGGGTAGAGAGGGGTTGTATTACTCTATAATATGTAAGATGGGGGTAGAGAGGGGTTGTATTACTCTATAATATGTAAGATGGGGGTAGAGAGGGGTTGTATTACTCTATAATATGTATTAGAGAGGGGTTGTATTACTCTATAATATGTAAGATGGGGGAGGGGTTGTAGAGAGGGGTTGTATTACTCTATAATATGTAAGATGGGGGTAGAGAGGGGTTGTATTACTCTATAATATGTAAGATGGGGGTAGAGAGGGGTTGTATTACTCTATAATATGTAAGATGGGGGTAGAGAGGGGTTGTATTACTCTATAATATGTAAGATGGGGGTAGAGAGGGGTTGTATTACTCTATAATATGTAAGATGGGGGTAGAGAGGGGTTGTATTACTCTATAATATGTAAGATGGGGGTAGAGAGGGGTTGTATTACTCTATAATATGTAAGATGGGGTAGAGAGGGGTTGTATTACTCTATAATATGTAAGATGGGGTAGAGAGGGGTTGTATGGGGGTAGAGAGGGGTTGTTACTCTATAATATGTAAGATGGGGGTAGAGAGGGGTTGTATTACTCTATAATATGTAAGATGGGGGTAGAGAGGGGTTGTATTACTCTATAATATGTAAGATGGGGGTAGAGAGGGGTTGTATTACTCTATAATATGTAAGATGGGGGTAGAGAGGGGTTGTATTACTCTATAATATGTAAGATGTAAGATGGGGGTAGAGAGGGGTTGTATTACTCTATAATATGTAAGATGGGGGTAGAGAGGGTATTACTCTATAATATGTAAGATGGGGGTAGAGAGGGGTTGTATTACTCTATAATATGTAAGATGGGGGTAGAGAGGGGTTGTATTACTCTATAATATGTAAGATGGGGGTAGAGGGGTTGTATTACTCTAGGGGTAAGATGTATTGTATTACTCTATAATATGTAAGATGGGGGTAGAGAGGGGTTGTATTACTCTATAATATGTAAGATGGGGGTAGAGAGGGGTTGTATTACTCTATAATATGTAAGATGGGGGTAGAGAGGGGTTGTATTACTCTATAATATGTAAGATGGGGGTAGAGAGGGGTTGTATTACTCTATAATATGTAAGATGGGGGTAGAGAGGGGTTGTATTACTCTATAATATGTAAGATGGGGGTAGAGAGGGGTTGTATTACTCTATAATATGTAAGATGGGGGTAGAGAGGGGTTGTATTACTCTATAATATGTAAGATGGGGGTAGAGAGGGGTTGTATTACTCTATAATATGTAAGATGGGGGTAGAGAGGGGTTGTATTACTCTATAATATGTAAGATGGGGGTAGAGAGGGGTTGTATTACTCTATAATATGTAAGATGGGGGTAGAGAGGGGTTGTATTACTCTATAATATGTAAGATGGGGGTAGAGAGGGGTTGTATTACTCTATAATATGTAAGATGGGGGTAGAGAGGGGTTGTATTACTCTATAATATGTAAGATGGGGGTAGAGAGGGGTTGTATTACTCTATAATATGTAAGATGGGGGTATATAATATTACTCTATAATATGTAAGATGGGGGTAGAGAGGGGGTTGTATTACTCTATAATATGTAAGATGGGGGTATTTGTATTACTCTATAATATGTAAGATGGGGTAGAGAGGGGTTGTATTACTCTATAATATGTAAGATGGGGTAGATGGGGGTAGGGGTTGTATTACTCTATAATATGTAAGATGGGGGTAGAGAGGGGTTGTATTACATCTATAATATGTAAGATGGGGGTAGAGAGGGTTGTATTACTCTATAATATGTAAGATGGGGGTAGAGAGGGGTTGTATTACTCTATAATATGTAAGATGGGGGTAGAGAGGGGTTGTATTACTCTATAATATGTAAGATGGGGGTAGAGAGGGGTTGTATTACTCTATAATATGTAAGATGGGGGTAGAGAGGGGTTGTATTACTCTATAATATGTAAGATGGGGGTAGAGAGGGGTTGTATTACTCTATAATATGTAAGATGGGGGTAGAGAGGGTATTACTCTATAATATGTAAGATGGGGTAGAGAGGGGTGTATTACTCTAATATGTAAGATGGGGGTAAGATGGTAAGATGGGGGTAGAGAGGGGTTGTATTACTCTATAATATGTAAGATGGGGGTAGAGAGGGGTTGTATTACTCTATAATATGTAAGATGGGGGTAGAGAGGGGTTGTATTACTCTATAATATAATATGTAAGATGGGGGTAGAGAGGGGTTGTATTAATAATATGTAAGATGGGGTAGAGAGGGGTTGTATTACTATAATATGTAAGATGGGGGTAGAGAGGGGTGTATTACTCTATAATATGTAAGATGGGGGTAGAGAGGGGTTGTATTACAGTAAGATGGGGTTGTTTACTCTATAATATGTAAGATGGGGGTAGAGAGGGGTTGTATTACTCTATAATATGTAAGATGGGGGTACAGAGGGGTTGTATTACTCTATAATATGTAAGATGGGGGTAGAGAGGGGTTGTATTACTCTATAATATGTAAGATGGGGGTACAGAGGGGTTGTATTACTCTATAATATGTAAGATGGGGTAGAGAGGGGTTGTATTACTATAATATGTAAGATGGGGGTAGAGAGGGGTTGTATTACTCTATAATATGTAAGATGGGGGTAGAGAGGATGGGGGTTGTATTACTCTATAATATGTAAGATGGGGGTAGAGAGGGGTTGTATTACTCTATAATATGTAAGATGGGGGTAGAGAGGATGGGGGTAGAGAGGGTTGTATTACAGGTTGTTGTATTACTCTATAATATGTAAGATGGGGTAGATTACTCTATAATATGTAAGATGGGGGTAGAGAGGGGTTGTATTACTCTATAATATGTAAGATGGGGTAGAGAGGGGTTGTATTACTCTATAATATGTAAGATGGGGGTAGAGAGGGGTTGTATTACTCTATAATATGTAAGATGGGGGTAGAGAGGTAACAGGTTGTATTACTCTATAATATGCACTTCTCACACGACGAGAGCATTGCAGATTTTTTGCTGATAAAACATGTTTGAAAATATTGGGACGTTTGGGACTGCTCAAAGACGAGATCAGTAGCCCTCAGATTTCTTCTCTGACCCGTTCATATTAAATGAGCACCGGTGAGAGCCGTGCGCCCTGTGTTAGCAACGACATGGGGATTTTGTCTCCGATTTCAAAAAACTTATCTCGGACAGCTAAAATCATAGCCTTGCGAACACCCGGCTTACGTGGTGATCTGTGTCTCCATGAAGATGAGGATGAAGACGAGCAGGGCAGGTAAGATGCTGGTGGCCATCATCCAGACAGGGAACTGTCCGTCCGAGCCCAGCGGGGGGATCAGCCACTGACGCTTTTCAGGACTGGTCACCGAGAAGCCTGTGGGCACGCTTAGCTTCTGAATAGGGTGGGGTGGTCAAAGGTGAAAAGGTTAGCCTGGGCTATTCTCACTTCTGATTGCTCTCTTGACATTTGATCTTGACCTATATCTCACCTGGGTGTAGGTGTCTTTTATGCTGTAGTCCACCAACACCATGATGAGAATCGCGATGGGAACCCCGAAGTCTCCAATCATCCTACGGAGCTGAGACAAAGAACATGCAGTCAGATTGAATATAAAATGGATGCTTACTGCCACGTGCATTACTGCCACATGCATTACTGCCACATGCATTACTGCCACGTGCATTACTGCCACATGCATTACTGCCACATGCATTACTGCCACGTGCATTACTGCCACATGCATTACTGCCACGTGCATTACTGCCACATGCATTACTGCATTACTGCCACGTGCATTACTGCCACATGCATTACTGCCACATGCATTACTGCCACATGCATTACTGCCACATGCACTACTGCCACATGCATTACTGCCACATGCACTACTGCCACATGCATTACTGCCACATGCATTACTGCCACGTGCATTACTGCCACATGCATTACTGCCACATGCACTACTGCCACATGCATTACTGCCACATGCACTACTGCCACATGCATTACTGCCACATGCACTACTGCCACATGCAATATGTCACTTTTTGGACGACCCGACAAAAAAAAACATAGAAATGAGAGTCATAGAACGGCCATTGTTATCAAAAGCAAGTCTAAGAAGCGGTACATCTGTTCTATGTTCACTATTTCTATGCTTCCCGGTCTTAAGTTTAGTTTCTGCGTCTTTTACTTTCAGTTTTGTAAACCAACTTCAAACACTTGAAAATACAATTTATTTGGGTTCTGGAAAATATATTTCACAGCAGTTTAGATGGTACAATGGTTCTCTACACTATACTTGCTTGTTTTGTCACAACCTGACAATTAGGTGAACTATTCGAATTTTATCAATCAGGAAATGGCATAGCAATGTCTGCATAGTGCACCTTTAATGCATTTTGAATAAGTATTTTTTAAGAGCCAATAATGTATGGCTCTGGTCAGGCAGCCCAGGGTTACTGTACTTACCTTGCCTGGGAAAAAGGAACTGTTCTTGAACTTGCGCAGGTAAAACGCAATGAAGAACGTTCCGGACATTAGCACCAACGTCAGGAGGGCTGTGTTGGGCTCCCCCACCACCTTGCCAGGCACGCCAACCACAGTGTTGTTGCATGATGAGGATGTCCATGTGTCGTTGACCAGGTAACAGCGTTGGAGAGGATGCTCTTGAAAGATCTTGGTGGGTTTTTAGACAGACAGACAGGCACAGACAGACACACGGACTCAGAGACAGACACACAGTTTTCTCATCAGTCTCATACATTCCTGCACCATTTCATCTGTGTCAGGTGTGCGATAGATGACTTCAGTTTCAAACGCTCTTGACGGAGTCATAATGTATGCAGCGGTATGCTAGCAATGAAAGCTATGAACTTGTAGGCCAGTGGACAAGCAAACCCAATCAGCTCCAGCCCAGTGTTAAAGGGTGCTCCTCCTCTAAACCTCATTTTGCCCAGTGTTAAAGGGCGCTCCTCCTCTAAACCTCACCTTGCCCAGTGTTAAAGGGTCCTCCTCTAAACCTCACCTTGCCCAGTGTTAAAGGGCTCTCCTTCTCTAAACCTCACCTTGCCCAGTGTTAAAGGGTCCTCCTCCTCTAAACCTCACCTTGCCCAGTGTTAAAGGGCGCTCCTCCTCTAAACCTCACCTTGCCCAGTGTTAAAGGGCTCTCCTCCTCTAAACCTCACCTTGCCCAGTGTTAAAGGGTCCTCCTCTAAACCTCACCTTGCCCAGTGTTAAAGGGTCCTCCTCTAAACCTCACCTTGCCCAGTGTTAAAGGGTGCTCCTCCTCTAAACCTCACCTTGCCCAGTGTTAAAGGGTCCTCCTCTAAACCTCACCTTGCCCAGTGTTAAAGGGTCCTCCTCTAAACCTCACCTTGCCCAGTGTTAAAGGGCTCTCCTCCTCTAAACCTCACCTTGCCCAGTGTTAAAGGGTCCTCCTCTAAACCTCACCTTGCCCAGTGTTAAAGGATGCTCCTCCTCTAAACCTCACCTTGCCCAGTGTTAAAGGGTCCTCCTCTAAACCTCACCTTGCCCAGTGTTAAAGGGCGCTCCTCCTCTAAACCTCACCATGCCCAGTGTTAAAGGGTGCTCCTCCTCTAAACCTCACCTTGCCCAGTGTTAAAGGGTCCTCCTCTAAACCTCATCTTGCCCAGTGTTAAAGGGTGCTCCTCCTCTAAACCTCACCTTGCCCAGTGTTAAAGGGCACTCCTCCTCTAAACCTCACCTTGCCCAGTGTTAAAGGGTCCTCCTCCTCTAAACCTCACCTTGCCCAGTGTTAAAGGGTCCTCCTCCTCTAAACCTCACCTTGCCCAGTGTTAAAGGGTGCTCCTCCTCTAAACCTCACCTTGCCCAGTGTTAAAGGGTCCTCCTCTAAACCTCACCTTGCCCAGTGTTAAAGGGTCCTCCTCTAAACCTCACCTTGCCCAGTGTTAAAGGGTCCTCCTCCTCTAAACCTCACCTTGCCCAGTGTTAAAGGGCGCTCCTCCTCTAAACCTCACCTTGCCCAGTGTTAAAGGGTCCTCCTCTAAACCTCACCTTGCCCAGTGTTAAAGGGCGCTCCTCCTCTAAACCTCATCTTGCCCAGTGTTAAAGGGTCCTCCTCTAAACCTCACCTTGCCCAGTGTTAAAGGGTGCTCCTCCTCTAAACCTCACCTTGCCCAGTGTTAAAGGGCGCTCCTCCTCTAAACCTCATCTTGCCCAGTGTTAAAGGGTGCTCCTCCTCTAAACCTCATCTTGCCCAGTGTTAAAGGGTCCTCCTCTAAACCTCACCTTGCCCAGTGTTAAAGGGTGCTCCTCCTCTAAACCTCATCTTGCCCAGTGTTAAAGGGTCCTCCTCTAAACCTCACCTTGCCCAGTGTTAAAGGGTGCTCCTCCTCTAAACCTCATCTTGCCCAGTGTTAAAGGGTCCTCCTCTAAACCTCACCTTGCCCAGTGTTAAAGGGTCCTCCTCTAAACCTCACCTTGCCCAGTGTTAAAGGGTGCTCCTCCTCTAAACCTCACCTTGCCCAGTGTTAAAGGGTCCTCCTCTAAACCTCACCTTGCCCAGTGTTAAAGGGTCCTCCTCTAAACCTCACCTTGCCCAGTGTTAAAGGGTCCTCCTCCTCTAAACCTCACCTTGCCCAGTGTTAAAGGGTGCTCCTCCTCTAAACCTCACCTTGCCCAGTGTTAAAGGGTCCTCCTCTAAACCTCACCTTGCCCAGTGTTAAAGGGTCCTCCTCTAAACCTCACCTTGCCCAGTGTTAAAGGGTCCTCCTCCTCTAAACCTCACCTTGCCCAGTGTTAAAGGGCGCTCCTCCTCTAAACCTCACCTTGCCCAGTGTTAAAGGGTCCTCCTCTAAACCTCACCTTGCCCAGTGTTAAAGGGTGCTCCTCCTCTAAACCTCACCTTGCCCAGTGTTAAAGGGTCCTCCTCTAAACCTCATCTTGCCCAGTGTTAAAGGGTGCTCCTCCTCTAAACCTCATCTTGCCCAGTGTTAAAGGGTCCTCCTCTAAACCTCACCTTGCCCAGTGTTAAAGGGTGCTCCTCCTCTAAACCTCATCTTGCCCAGTGTTAAAGGGTCCTCCTCTAAACCTCACCTTGCCCAGTGTTAAAGGGTGCTCCTCCTCTAAACCTCATCTTGCCCAGTGTTAAAGGGTCCTCCTCTAAACCTCACCTTGCCCAGTGTTAAAGGGTCCTCCTCTAAACCTCACCTTGCCCAGTGTTAAAGGGTGCTCCTCCTCTAAACCTCACCTTGCCCAGTGTTAAAGGGTCCTCCTCTAAACCTCACCTTGCCCAGTGTTAAAGGGTCCTCCTCTAAACCTCACCTTGCCCAGTGTTAAAGGGTCCTCCTCCTCTAAACGTCACCTTGCCCAGTGTTAAAGGGCGCTCCTCTAAACCTCACCTTGCCCAGTGTTAAAGGGAACTCCTCCTCTAAACCTCATCTTGCCCAGTGTTAAAGGGTCCTCCTCTAAACCTCACCTTGCCCAGTGTTAAAGGGTCCTCCTCTAAACCTCACCTTGCCCAGTGTTAAAGGGTGCTCCTCCTCTAAACCTCACCTTGCCCAGTGTTAAAGGGTCCTCCTCTAAACCTCACCTTGCCCAGTGTTAAAGGGTCCTCCTCTAAACCTCACCTTGCCCAGTGTTAAAGGGTGCTCCTCCTCTAAACCTCACCTTGCCCAGTGTTAAAGGGTACTCCTCCTCTAAACCTCACCTTGCCCAGTGTTAAAGGGTCCTCCTCTAAACCTCACCTTGCCCAGTGTTAAAGGGTGCTCCTCCTCTAAACCTCACCTTGCCCAGTGTTAAAGGGTGCTCCTCCTCTAAACCTCACCTTGCCCAGTGTTAAAGGGTGCTCCTCCTCTAAACCTCACCTTGCCCAGTGTTAAAGGGCGCTCCTCCTCTAAACCTCACCTTGCCCAGTGTTAAAGGGTGCTCCTCCTCTAAACATCACCTTGCCCAGTGTTAAAGGGCGCTCCTCCTCTAAACCTCACCTTGCCCAGTGTTAAAGGGTCCTCCTCTAAACCTCACCTTGCCCAGTGTTAAAGGGTCCTCCTCTAAACCTCACCTTGCCCAGTGTTAAAGGGTCCTCCTCTAAACCTCACCTTGCCCAGTGTTGAAGGGTCCTCCTCTAAACCTCACCTTGCCCAGTGTTAAAGGGTGCTCCTCCTCTAAACCTCACCTTGCCCAGTGTTAAAGGGTCCTCCTCTAAACCTCACCTTGCCCAGTGTTAAAGGGTCCTCCTCCTCTAAACCTCACCTTGCCCAGTGTTAAAGGGTCCTCCTCTAAACCTCACCTTGCCCAGTGTTAAAGGGTCCTCCTCCTCTAAACCTCACCTTGCCCAGTGTTAAAGGGTGCTCCTCCTCTAAACCTCACCTTGCCCAGTGTTAAAGGGCGCTCCTCCTCTAAACCTCACCTTGCCCAGTGTTAAAGGGCGCTCCTCCTCTAAACCTCACCTTGCCCAGTGTTAAAGGGCGCTCCTCCTCTAAACCTCACCTTGCCCAGTGTTAAAGGGCGCTCCTCCTCTAAACCTCATCTTGCCCAGTGTTAAAGGGCGCTCCTCCTCTAAACCTCACCTTGCCCAGTGTTAAAGGGCACTCCTCCTCTAAACCTCACCTTGCCCAGTGTTAAAGGGTCCTCCTCTAAACCTCACCTTGCCCAGTGTTAAAGGGCGCTCCTCCTCTAAACCTCACCTTGCCCAGTGTTAAAGGGTGCTCCTCCTCTAAACCTCACCTTGCCCAGTGTTAAAGGGTCCTCCTCCTCTAAACCTCACCTTGCCCAGTGTTAAAGGGTCCTCCTCTAAACCTCACCTTGCCCAGTGTTAAAGGGTGCTCCTCCTCTAAACCTCACCTTGCCCAGTGTTAAAGGGTCCTCCTCTAAACCTCACCTTGCCCAGTGTTAAAGGGTGCTCCTCCTCTAAACCTCACCTTGCCCAGTGTTAAAGGGTCCTCCTCCTCTAAACCTCACCTTGCCCAGTGTTAAAGGGTGCTCCTCCTCTAAACCTCACCTTGCCCAGTGTTAAAGGGCGCTCCTCCTCTAAACCTCACCTTGCCCAGTGTTAAAGGGTGCTCCTCCTCTAAACCTCACCTTGCCCAGTGTTAAAGGGTGCTCCTCCTCTAAACCTCACCTTGCCCAGTGTTAAAGGGTCCTCCTCCTCTAAACCTCACCTTGCCCAGTGTTAAAGGGTCCTCCTCCTCTAAACCTCACCTTGCCCAGTGTTAAAGGGCGCTCCTCCTCTAAACCTCACCTTGCCCAGTGTTAAAGGGTCCCTCCTCTAAACCTCACCTTGCCCAGTGTTAAAGGGTGCTCCTCCTCTAAACCTCACCTTGCCCAGTGTTAAAGGGTGCTCCTCCTCTAAACCTCACCTTGCCCAGTGTTAAAGGGTCCTCCTCTAAACCTCACCTTGCCCAGTGTTAAAGGGTCCTCCTCTAAACCTCACCTGCCCAGTGTTAAAGGGTCCTCCTCCTCTAAACCTCACATTGCCCAGTGTTAAAGGGTCCTCCTCTAAACCTCACCTTGCCCAGTGTTAAAGGGTCCTCCTCTAAACCTCACCTTGCCCAGTGTTAAAGGGTGCTCCTCCTCTAAACCTCACCTTGCCCAGTGTTAAAGGGCCCTCCTCTAAACCTCACCTTGCCCAGTGTTAAAGGGTCCTCCTCTAAACCTCACCTTGCCCAGTGTTAAAGGGTGCTCCTCCTCTAAACCTCACCTTGCCCAGTGTTAAAGGGTGCTCCTCCTCTAAACCTCACCTTGCCCAGTGTTAAAGGGTCCTCCTCCTCTAAACCTCACCTTGCCCAGTGTTAAAGGGTCCTCCTCTAAACCTCACCTTGCCCAGTGTTAAAGGGTCCTCCTCTAAACCTCACCTTGCCCAGTGTTAAAGGGTGGTCCTCCTCTAAACCTCATCTTGCCCAGTGTTAAAGGGTCCTCCTCTAAACCTCACCTTGCCCAGTGTTAAAGGGTGCTCCTCCTCTAAACCTCATCTTGCCCAGTGTTAAAGGGTGCTCCTCCTCTAAACCTCACCTTGCCCAGTGTTAAAGGGTGCTCCTCCTCTAAACCTCACCTTGCCCAGTGTTAAAGGGTGCTCCTCCTCTAAACCTCACCTGCCCAGTGTTAAAGGGTCCTCCTCTCTAAACCTCACATTGCCCAGTGTTAAAGGGTCCTCCTCTAAACCTCACCTTGCCCAGTGTTAAAGGGTCCTCCTCTAAACCTCACCTTGCCCAGTGTTAAAGGGTGCTCCTCCTCTAAACCTCACCTTGCCCAGTGTTGAAGGGCGCTCCTCCTCTAAACCTCACCTTGCCCAGTGTTAAAGGGTCCTCCTCTAAACCTCACCTTGCCCAGTGTTAAAGGGTGCTCCTCCTCTAAACCTCACCTTGCCCAGTGTTAAAGGGTGCTCCTCCTCTAAACCTCACCTTGCCCAGTGTTGAAGGGCGCTCCTCCTCTAAACCTCACCTTGCCCAGTGTTAAAGGGTCCTCCTCTAAACCTCACCTTGCCCAGTGTTAAAGGGTCCTCCTCTTCTAAACCTCACCTTGCCCAGTGTTAAAGGGTCCTCCTCTTCTAAACCTCACCTTGCCCAGTGTTAAAGGGTCCTCCTCTAAACCTCACCTTGCCCAGTGTTAAAGGGTGCTCCTCCTCTAAACCTCACCTTGCCCAGTGTTAAAGGGCGCTCCTCCTCTAAACCTCACCTTGCCCAGTGTTAAAGGGTCCTCCTCTAAACCTCACCTTGCCCAGTGTTAAAGGGTGCTCCTCCTCTAAACCTCACCTTGCCCAGTGTTAAAGGGCTCCTCCTCTAAACCTCACCTTGCCCAGTGTTAAAGGGTCCTCCTCCTCTAAACCTCACCTTGCCCAGTGTTAAAGGGTCCTCCTCCTCTAAACCTCACCTTGCCCAGTGTTAAAGGGTGGTCCTCCTCTAAACCTCACCTTGCCCAGTGTTAAAGGGCGCTCCTCCTCTAAACCTCACCTTGCCCAGTGTTAAAGGGTGCTCCTCTAAACCTCACCTTGCCCAGTGTTAAAGGGCGCTCCTCCTCTAAACCTCACCTTGCCCAGTGTTAAAGGGCGCTCCTCCTCTAAACCTCACCTTGCCCAGTGTTAAAGGGTGCTCCTCTAAACCTCACCTTGCCCAGTGTTAAAGGGTCCTCCTCTAAACCTCACCTTGCCCAGTGTTAAAGGGCGCTCCTCCTCTAAACCTCACCTTGCCCAGTGTTAAAGGGTCCTCCTCCTCTAAACCTCACCTTGCCCAGTGTTAAAGGGCGCTCCTCCTCTAAACCTCACCTTGCCCAGTGTTAAAGGGCGCTCCTCCTCTAAACCTCACCTTGCCCAGTGTTAAAGGGTGCTCCTCCTCTAAACCTCACCTTGCCCAGTGTTAAAGGGTCCTCCTCTAAACCTCATCTTGCCCAGTGTTAAAGGGTGCTCCTCCTCTAAACCTCACCTTGCCCAGTGTTGAAGGGTCCTCCTCCTCTAAACCTCACCTTGCCCAGTGTTAAAGGGTCCTCCTCCTCTAAACCTCACCTTGCCCAGTGTTAAAGGGCACTCCTCCTCTAAACCTCACCTTGCCCAGTGTTAAAGGGTCCTCCTCCTCTAAACCTCACCTTGCCCAGTGTTAAAGGGTCCTCCTCTAAACCTCACCTTGCCCAGTGTTAAAGGGTCCTCCTCCTCTAAACCTCACCTTGCCCAGTGTTAAAGGGCGCTCCTCCTCTAAACCTCACCTTGCCCAGTGTTAAAGGGTCCTCCTCTAAACCTCACCTTGCCCAGTGTTAAAGGGCGCTCCTCCTCTAAACCTCATCTTGCCCAGTGTTAAAGGGTGCTCCTCCTCTAAACCTCACCTTGCCCAGTGTTAAAGGGTGCTCCTCCTCTAAACCTCACCTTGCCCAGTGTTAAAGGGTGCTCCTCCTCTAAACCTCACCTTGCCCAGTGTTAAAGGGTCCTCCTCTAAACCTCACCTTGCCCAGTGTTAAAGGGTCCTCCTCTAAACCTCACCTTGCCCAGTGTTAAAGGGTCCTCCTCTAAACCTCACCTTGCCCAGTGTTAAAGGGTGCTCCTCCTCTAAACCTCACCTTGCCCAGTGTTAAAGGGTCCTCCTCTAAACCTCACCTTGCCCAGTGTTAAAGGGTCCTCCTCCTCTAAACCTCATCTTGCCCAGTGTTAAAGGGTCCTCCTCCTCTAAACCTCACCTTGCCCAGTGTTAAAGGGCACTCCTCTAAACCTCACCTTGCCCAGTGTTAAAGGGCGCTCCTCTAAACCTCACCTTGCCCAGTGTTAAAGGGTCCTCCTCTAAACCTCACCTTGCCCAGTGTTAAAGGGTCCTCCTCTAAACCTCACCTTGCCCAGTGTTAAAGGGCACTCCTCCTCTAAACCTCACCTTGCCCAGTGTTAAAGGGTCCTCCTCTAAACCTCACCTTGCCCAGTGTTAAAGGGTGCTCCTCCTCTAAACCTCACCTTGCCCAGTGTTAAAGGGTCCTTCTCTAAACCTCACCTTGCCCAGTGTTAAAGGGCACTCCTCCTCTAAACCTCATCTTGCCCAGTGTTAAAGGGTCCTCCTCTAAACCTCACCTTGCCCAGTGTTAAAGGGTCCTCCTCTAAACCTCACCTTGCCCAGTGTTAAAGGGTGCTCCTCCTCTAAACCTCACCTTGCCCAGTGTTAAAGGGTCCTCCTCTAAACCTCACCTTGCCCAGTGTTAAAGGGTGCTCCTCCTCTAAACCTCACCTTGCCCAGTGTTAAAGGGTGCTCCTCCTCTAAACCTCACCTTGCCCAGTGTTAAAGGGCGCTCCTCCTCTAAACCTCACCTTGCCCAGTGTTAAAGGGTGCTCCTCCTCTAAACCTCACCTTGCCCAGTGTTAAAGGGTCCTCCTCCTCTAAACCTCACCTTGCCCAGTGTTAAAGGGTGCTCCTCCTCTAAACCTCACCTTGCCCAGTGTTAAAGGGTCCTCCTCTAAACCTCATCTTGCCCAGTGTTAAAGGGTGCTCCTCCTCTAAACCTCACCTTGCCCAGTGTTAAAGGGCACTCCTCCTCTAAACCTCACCTTGCCCAGTGTTAAAGGGTCCTCCTCCTCTAAACCTCACCTTGCCCAGTGTTAAAGGGTCCTCCTCTAAACCTCACCTTGCCCAGTGTTAAAGGGTCCTCCTCCTCTAAACCTCACCTTGCCCAGTGTTAAAGGGCGCTCCTCCTCTAAACCTCACCTTGCCCAGTGTTAAAGGGTCCTCCTCTCTAAACCTCACCTTGCCCAGTGTTAAAGGGTCTCCTCCTCTAAACCTCACCTTGCCCAGTGTTAAAGGGTCCTCCTCCTCTAAACCTCACCTTGCCCAGTGTTAAAGGGCGCTCCTCCTCCAAACCTCATCTTGCCCAGTGTTAAAGGATGCTCCTCCTCTAAACCTCACCTTGCCCAGTGTTAAAGGGTCCTCCTCTAAACCTCACCTTGCCCAGTGTAAAAGGGTCCTCCTCTAAACCTCACCTTGCCCAGTGTTAAAGGGTGCTCCTCCTCTAAACCTCACCTTGCCCAGTGTTAAAGGGTCCTCCTCTAAACCTCACCTTGCCCAGTGTTAAAGGGTCCTCCTCTAAACCTCACCTTGCCCAGTGTTAAAGGGTGCTCCTCCTCTAAACCTCACCTTGCCCAGTGTTAAAGGGTCCTCCTCCTCTAAACCTCACCTTGCCCAGTGTTAAAGGGTGCTCCTCCTCTAAACCTCACCTTGCCCAGTGTTAAAGGGCACTCCTCCTCTAAACCTCACCTTGCCCAGTGTTAAAGGGTCCTCCTCTAAACCTCACCTTGCCCAGTGTTAAAGGGTCCTCCTCTAAACCTCACCTTGCCCAGTGTTAAAGGGTGCTCCTCCTCTAAACCTCACCTTGCCCAGTGTTAAAGGGTCCTCCTCTAAACCTCACCTTGCCCAGTGTTAAAGGGCACTCCTCCTCTAAACCTCACCTTGCCCAGTGTTAAAGGGCGCTCCTCTAAACCTCACCTTGCCCAGTGTTAAAGGGTCCTCCTCTAAACCCCACCTTGCCCAGTGTTAAAGGGTGCTCCTCCTCTAAACCTCACCTTGCCCAGTGTTAAAGGGTCCTCCTCCTCTAAACCTCACCTTGCCCAGTGTTAAAGGACGCTCCTCCTCTAAACCTCACCTTGCCCAGTGTTAAAGGGTCCTCCTCCTCTAAACCTCACCTTGCCCAGTGTTAAAGGGTGCTCCTCCTCTAAACCTCACCTTGCCCAGTGTTAAAGGGTCCTCCTCTAAACCTCACCTTGCCCAGTGTTAAAGGGTCCTCCTCTAAACCTCAACTTGCCCAGTGTTAAAGGGTCCTCCTCTAAACCTCACCTTGCCCAGTGTTAAAGGGCGCTCCTCTAAACCTCACCTTGCCCAGTGTTAAAGGGTGCTCCTCCTCTAAACCTCACCTTGCCCAGTGTTAAAGGGTCCTCCTCCTCTAAACCTCACCTTGCCCAGTGTTAAAGGGCGCTCCTCTAAACCTCACCTTGCCCAGTGTTAAAGGGTGCTCCTCCTCTAAACCTCACCTTGCCCAGTGTTAAAGGGTGCTCCTCCTCTAAACCTCACCTTGCCCAGTGTTAAAGGGCACTCCTCCTCTAAACCTCACCTTGCCCAGTGTTAAAGGGTCCTCCTCTAAACCTCACCTTGCCCAGTGTTAAAGGGTGCTCCTCCTCTCATCCTCACCTTGCCCAGTGTTAAAGGGTCCTTCTCTAAACCTCACCTTGCCCAGTGGTAAAGGGCACTCCTCCTCTAAACCTCATCTTGCCCAGTGTTAAAGGGTCCTCCTCTAAACCTCACCTTGCCCAGTGTTAAAGGGCGCTCCTCTAAACCTCACCTTGCCCAGTGTTAAAGGGTGCTCCTCCTCTAAACCTCACCTTGCCCAGTGTTAAAGGGTCCTCCTCTAAACCTCACCTTGCCCAGTGTTAAAGGGTGCTCCTCCTCTAAACCTCACCTTGCCCAGTGTTAAAGGGTCCTCCTCCTCTAAACCTCACCTTGCCCAGTGTTAAAGGGCGCTCCTCCTCTAAACCTCACCTTGCCCAGTGTTAAAGGGTCCTCCTCCTCTAAACCTCACCTTGCCCAGTGTTAAAGGGTCCTCCTCCTCTAAACCTCACCTTGCCCAGTGTTAAAGGGTGCTCCTCCTCTAAACATCACCTTGCCCAGTGTTAAAGGGTCCTCCTCTAAACCTCATCTTGCCCAGTGTTAAAGGGTGCTCCTCCTCTAAACCTCACCTTGCCCAGTGTTAAAGGGCACTCCTCCTCTAAACCTCACCTTGCCCAGTGTTAAAGGGTCCTCCTCCTCTAAACCTCACCTTGCCCAGTGTTAAAGGGTCCTCCTCTAAACCTCACCTTGCCCAGTGTTAAAGGGTCCTCCTCCTCTAAACCTCACCTTGCCCAGTGTTAAAGGGCGCTCCTCCTCTAAACCTCACCTTGCCCAGTGTTAAAGGGTCCTCCTCTAAACCTCACCTTGCCCAGTGTTAAAGGGCTCTCCTCCTCTAAACCTCACCTTGCCCAGTGTTAAAGGGTCCTCCTCCTCTAAACCTCACCTTGCCCAGTGTTAAAGGGTGCTCCTCCTCCAAACCTCATCTTGCCCAGTGTTAAAGGGTGCTCCTCCTCTAAACCTCACCTTGCCCAGTGTTAAAGGGTCCTCCTCTAAACCTCACCTTGCCCAGTGTAAAAGGGTCCTCCTCTAAACCTCACCTTGCCCAGTGTTAAAGGGTGCTCCTCCTCTAAACCTCACCTTGCCCAGTGTTAAAGGGTCCTCCTCTAAACCTCACCTTGCCCAGTGTTAAAGGGTCCTCCTCTAAACCTCACCTTGCCCAGTGTTAAAGGGTGCTCCTCCTCTAAACCTCACCTTGCCCAGTGTTAAAGGGTCCTCCTCCTCTAAACCTCACCTTGCCCAGTGTTAAAGGGTGCTCCTCCTCTAAACATCACCTTGCCCAGTGTTAAAGGGCACTCCTCCTCTAAACCTCACCTTGCCAGTGTTAAAGGGTCCTCCTCTAAACCTCACCTTGCCCAGTGTTAAAGGGTCCTCCTCTAAACCTCACCTTGCCCAGTGTTAAAGGGTGCTCCTCCTCTAAACCTCACCTTGCCCAGTGTTAAAGGGTCCTCCTCTAAACCTCACCTTGCCCAGTGTTAAAGGGCACTCCTCCTCTAAACCTCACCTTGCCCAGTGTTAAAGGGCTCCTCCTCTAAACCTCACCTTGCCCAGTGTTAAAGGGTCCTCCTCTAAACCCCACCTTGCCCAGTGTTAAAGGGTGCTCCTCCTCTAAACCTCACCTTGCCCAGTGTTAAAGGGTCCTCCTCCTCTAAACCTCACCTTGCCCAGTGTTAAAGGGTCCTCCTCTAAACCTCACCTTGCCCAGTGTTAAAGGGTCCTCCTCCTCTAAACCTCACCTTGCCCAGTGTTAAAGGGTGCTCCTCCTCTAAACCTCACCTTGCCCAGTGTTAAAGGGTCCTCCTCTAAACCTCACCTTGCCCAGTGTTAAAGGGTCCTCCTCTAAACCTCAACTTGCCCAGTGTTAAAGGGTCCTCCTCTAAACCTCACCTTGCCCAGTGTTAAAGGGCGCTCCTCTAAACCTCACCTTGCCCAGTGTTAAAGGGTGCTCCTCCTCTAAACCTCACCTTGCCCAGTGTTAAAGGGTCCTCCTCCTCTAAACCTCACCTTGCCCAGTGTTAAAGGGCGCTCCTCTAAACCTCACCTTGCCCAGTGTTAAAGGGTGCTCCTCCTCTAAACCTCACCTTGCCCAGTGTTAAAGGGTGCTCCTCCTCTAAACCTCACCTTGCCCAGTGTTAAAGGGTGCTCCTCCTCTAAACCTCACCTTGCCCAGTGTTAAAGGGTCCTCCTCCTAAACCTCACCTTGCCCAGTGTTAAAGGGTCGCTCCTCCTTTAAACCTCACCTTGCCCAGTGTTAAAGGGTCCTCCTCTAAACCTCACCTTGCCCAGTGTTAAAGGGTGCTCCTCCTCTAAACCTCACCTTGCCCAGTGTTAAAGGGTCCTCCTCTAAACCTCACCTTGCCCAGTGTTAAAGGGCGCTCCTCCTCTAAACCTCACCTTGCCCAGTGTTAAAGGCCACTCCTCCTCTAAACCTCACCTTGCCCAGTGTTAAAGGGTCCTCCTCCTCTAAACCTCACCTTGCCCAGTGTTAAAGGGTTCTCCTCCTCTAAACCTCACCTTGCCCAGTGTTAAAGGGTGCTCCTCCTCTAAACCTCACCTTGCCCAGTGTTAAAGGGTCCTCCTCCTCTAAACCTCACCTTGCCCAGTGTTAAAGGGTGCTCCTCCTCTAAACCTCACCTTGCCCAGTGTTAAAGGGTGCTCCTCCTCTAAACCTCACCTTGCCCAGTGTTAAAGGGTGCTCCTCCTCTAAACCTCACCTTGCCCAGTGTTAAAGGGTCCTCCTCCTCTAAACCTCACCTTGCCCAGTGTTAAAGGGCTCCTCCTCTAAACCTCACCTGCCCAGTGTTAAAGGGTCCTCCTCTAAACCTCACCTTGCCCAGTGTTAAAGGGTCCTCCTCCTCTAAACCTCACCTTGCCCAGTGTTAAAGGGTCCTCCTCCTCTAAACCTCACCTTGCCCAGTGTTAAAGGGTGCTCCTCCTCTAAACCTCACCTTGCCCAGTGTTAAAGGGTCCTCCTCTAAACCTCACCTTGCCCAGTGTTAAAGGGTCCTCCTCCTCTAAACCTCACCTTGCCCAGTGTTAAAGGGTGCTCCTCCTCTAAACCTCACCTTGCCCAGTGTTAACCTCCTCCTCTAAACCTCACCTTGCCCAGTGTTAAAGGGTCCTCCTCCTCTAAACCTCACCTTGCCCAGTGTTAAAGGGTCCTCCTCCTCTAAACCTCACCTTGCCCAGTGTTAAAGGGTCCTCCTCCTCTAAACCTCACCTTGCCCAGTGTTAAAGGGTCCTCCTCTAAACCTCACCTTGCCCAGTGTTAAAGGGTCCTCCTCCTCTAAACCTCACCTTGCCCAGTGTTAAAGGGTCCTCCTCCTCTAAACTCCTTGCCCAGTGTTAAAGGGTGCTCCTCCTCTAAACCTCACCTTGCCCAGTGTTAAAGGGCGCTCCTCCTCTAAACCTCACCTTGCCCAGTGTTAAAGGGTCCTCCTCCTCTAAACCTCACCTTGCCCAGTGTTAAAGGGTCCTCCTCCTCTAAACCTCACCTTGCCCAGTGTTAAAGGGTCCTCCTCTAAACCTCACCTTGCCCAGTGTTAAACCTCCTCTAAACCTCACCTGCCCAGTGTTAAAGGGTGCTCCTCCTCTAAACCTCACCTTGCCCAGTGTTAAAGGGTGCTCCTCCTCTAAACCTCACCTTGCCCAGTGTTAAAGGGTGCTCCTCCTCTAAACCTCACCTTGCCCAGTGTTAAAGGGTCCTCTCCTCTAAACCTCACCTTGCCCAGTGTTAAAGGGTCCTCCTCTAAACCTCACCTTGCCCAGTGTTAAAGGGTCCTCCTCTAAACCTCACCTTGCCCAGTGTTAAAGGGTGCTCCTCCTCTAAACCTCACCTTGCCCAGTGTTAAAGGGTCGCTCCTCCTCTAAACCTCACCTTGCCCAGTGTTAAAGGGTCCTCCTCCTCTAAACCTCACCTTGCCCAGTGTTAAAGGGTGCTCCTCCTCTAAACCTCACCTTGCCCAGTGTTAAAGGGTCCTCCTCCTCTAAACCTCACCTTGCCCAGTGTTAAAGGGTGCTCCTCCTCTAAACCTCACCTTGCCCAGTGTTAAAGGGCGCTCCTCCTCTAAACCTCACCTTGCCCAGTGTTAAAGGGTGCTCCTCCTCTAAACCTCACCTTGCCCAGTGTTAAAGGGTGCTCCTCCTCTAAACCTCACCTTGCCCAGTGTTAAAGGGTCCTCCTCCTCTAAACCTCACCTTGCCCAGTGTTAAAGGGTGCTCCTCCTCTAAACCTCACCTTGCCCAGTGTTAAAGGGTCCTCCTCCTCTAAACCTCACCTTGCCCAGTGTTAAAGGGTCCTCCTCTAAACCTCACCTTGCCCAGTGTTAAAGGGTCCTCCTCTAAACCTCACCTTGCCCAGTGTTAAAGGGTCTCTCCTCTAAACCTCACCTTGCCCAGTGTTAAAGGGTCCTCCTCCTCTAAACCTCACCTTGCCCAGTGTTAAAGGGTCCTCCTCCTCTAAACCTCACCTTGCCCAGTGTTAAAGGGTGCTCCTCCTCTAAACCTCACCTTGCCCAGTGTTAAAGGGTGCTCCTCCTCTAAACCTCACCTTGCCCAGTGTTAAAGGGTCCTCCTCTAAACCTCATCTTGCCCAGTGTTAAAGGGTCCTCCTCCTCTAAACCTCACCTTGCCCAGTGTTAAAGGGTCCTCCTCCTCTAAACCTCACCTTGCCCAGTGTTAAAGGGTCCTCCTCTAAACCTCACCTTGCCCAGTGTTAAAGGGTGCTCCTCCTCTAAACCTCACCTTGCCCAGTGTTAAAGGGTCCTCCTCTAAACCTCACCTTGCCCAGTGTTAAAGGGCGCTCCTCCTCTAAACCTCACCTTGCCCAGTGTTAAAGGGTCCTCCTCTAAACATCACCTTGCCCAGTGTTAAAGGGTCCTCCTCCTCTAAACCTCACCTTGCCCAGTGTTAAAGGGTGCTCCTCCTCTAAACCTCACCTTGCCCAGTGTTAAAGGGTCCTCCTCTAAACCTCACCTTGCCCAGTGTTAAAGGGCGCTCCTCCTCTAAACCTCACCTTGCCCAGTGTTAAAGGGTCCTCCTCCTCTAAACCTCACCTTGCCCAGTGTTAAAGGGTCCTCCTCCTCTAAACCTCACCTTGCCCAGTGTTAAAGGGTCCTCCTCTAAACCTCACCTTGCCCAGTGTTAAAGGGTGCTCCTCCTCTAAACCTCACCTTGCCCAGTGTTAAAGGGTGCTCCTCCTCTAAACCTCACCTTGCCCAGTGTTAAAGGGTCCTCCTCTAAACCTCACCTTGCCCAGTGTTAAAGGGTCCTCCTCCTCTAAACCTCACCTTGCCCAGTGTTAAAGGGTCCTCCTCCTCTAAACCTCACCTTGCCCAGTGTTAAAGGGTCCTCCTCTAAACCTCACCTTGCCCAGTGTTAAAGGGTCCTTCTCTAAACCTCACCTTGCCCAGTGTTAAAGGGTCCTCCTCTAAACCTCACCTTGCCCAGTGTTAAAGGGTCCTCCTCCTCTAAACCTCACCTTGCCCAGTGTTAAAGGGTCCTCCTCCTCTAAACCTCACCTTGCCCAGTGTTAAAGGGTCCTCCTCTAAACCTCACCTTGCCCAGTGTTAAAGGGTCCTTCTCTAAACCTCACCTTGCCCAGTGTTAAAGGGCGCTCCTCCTCTAAACCTCACCGTGCCCAGTGTTAAAGGGTCCTCCTCCTCTAAACCTCACCTTGCCCAGTGTTAAAGGGTCCTCCTCCTCTAAACCTCACCTTGCCCAGTGTTAAAGGGCGCTCCTCCTCTAAACCTCACCTTGCCCAGTGTTAAAGGGTCCTCCTCCTCTAAACCTCACCTTGCCCAGTGTTAAAGGGTCCTCCTCTAAACCTCACCTTGCCCAGTGTTAAAGGGTGCTCCTCCTCTAAACCTCACCTTGCCCAGTGTTAAAGGGTGCTCCTCCTCTAAACCTCACCTTGCCCAGTGTTAAAGGGTCCTCCTCTAAACCTCACCTTGCCCAGTGTTAAAGGGTCCTCCTCCTCTAAACCTCACCTTGCCCAGTGTTAAAGGGTGCTCCTCCTCTAAACCTCACCTTGCCCAGTGTTAAAGGGTCCTCCTCCTCTAAACCTCACCTTGCCCAGTGTTAAAGGGTCCTCCTCCTCTAAACCTCACCTTGCCCAGTGTTAAAGGGCGCTCCTCCTCTAAACCTCACCTTGCCCAGTGTTAAAGGGTCCTCCTCCTCTAAACCTCACCTTGCCCAGTGTTAAAGGGTCCTCCTCTAAACCTCACCTTGCCCAGTGTTAAAGGGTCCTCCTCTAAACCTCACCTTGCCCAGTGTCAAAGGGCGCTCCTCCTCTAAACCTCACCTTGCCCAGTGTTAAAGGGTCCTCCTCTAAACCTCACCTTGCCCAGTGTTAAAGGGTCCTCCTCCTCTAAATCTCACCTTGCCCAGTGTTAAAGGGTCCTCCTCCTCTAAACCTCACCTTGCCCAGTGTTAAAGGGTGCTCCTCCTCTAAACCTCACCTTGCCCAGTGTTAAAGGGCGCTCCTCCTCTAAACCTCAGCTTGCCCAGTGTTAAAGGGTCCTCCTCCTCTAAACCTCACCTTGCCCAGTGTTAAAGGGTCCTCCTCCTCTAAACCTCACCTTGCCCAGTGTTAAAGGGCGCTCCTCCTCTAAACCTCACCTTGCCCAGTGTTAAAGGGTCCTCCTCTAAACCTCACCTTGCCCAGTGTTAAAGGGTGCTCCTCCTCTAAACCTCACCTTGCCCAGTGTTAAAGGGTGCTCCTCCTCTAAACCTCACCTTGCCCAGTGTTAAAGGGTGCTCCTCCTCTAAACCTCACCTGGCCCAGTGTTAAAGGGTCCTCCTCCTCTAAACCTCACATTGCCCAGTGTTAAAGGGTCCTCCTCTAAACCTCACCTTGCCCAGTGTTAAAGGGTCCTCCTCTAAACCTCACCTTGCCCAGTGTTAAAGGGTGCTCCTCCTCTAAACCTCACCTTGCCCAGTGTTAAAGGGCGCTCCTCCTCTAAACCTCACCTTGCCCAGTGTTAAAGGGTCCTCCTCCTCTAAACCTCACCTTGCCCAGTGTTAAAGGGTCCTCCTCTAAACCTCACCTTGCCCAGTGTTAAAGGGTCCTCCTCTAAACCTCACCTTGCCCAGTGTTAAAGGGTGGTCCTCCTCTAAACCTCATCTTGCCCAGTGTTAAAGGGTCCTCCTCTAAACCTCACCTTGCCCAGTGTTAAAGGGTGCTCCTCCTCTAAACCTCATCTTGCCCAGTGTTAAAGGGTGCTCCTCCTCTAAACCTCACCTTGCCCAGTGTTAAAGGGTCCTCCTCCTCTAAACCTCACCTTGCCCAGTGTTAAAGGGTGCTCCTCCTCTAAACCTCACCTTGCCCAGTGTTAAAGGGAGCTCCTCCTCTAAACCTCACCTTGCCCAGTGTTAAAGGCTCCTCCTCTAAACCTCACCTTGCCCAGTGTTAAAGGGTGCTCCTCCTCTAAACCTCACCTTGCCCAGTGTTAAAGGCTCCTCCTCTAAACCTCACCTTGCCCAGTGTTAAAGGGCTCTCCTCTAAACCTCACCTTGCCCAGTGTTAAAGGGTCCTCCTCCTCTAAACCTCACCTTGCCCAGTGTTAAAGGGTCCTCCTCCTCTAAACCTCACCTTGCCCAGTGTTAAAGGGCGCTCCTCCTCTAAACCTCACCTTGCCCAGTGTTAAAGGGTGCTCCTCCTCTAAACCTCACCATGCCCAGTGTTAAAGGGTGCTCCTCCTCTAAACCTCACCTTGCCCAGTGTTAAAGGGCGCTCCTCCTCTAAACCTCACCTTGCCCAGTTTCGAGAAGGTCTCGTAGATGAAGATGAGGGAGATGAGGAAGGAGAAGATCTCCTGGGTGAAGCGCGTGACGAAGCGGACCAGGAAGCTACCTTCAAAGGCCACTATGATGACCACGATGAGCACCAGCCAGAAGCCAATCCACACCCGGCCCGTCAAGTACTCTATATGGTTGGCATTGCAGAACTGCAATACAGAACCACGAGGCAACTTTGGGTTATGTTCAAGAAAGTGACATTATCATGCACACATTGCAACCATATTCCTTGCACCAGTTTGGGTTGCAGAATCGCGGAAACTTTCCCAAAGTTCATCGTTTTTTTTCATTTAAAAGATTTCTGGAATTAGGAAGGAATAAGCAGGAAATCCTTCAACTGGGAATCCAGTAATTCTGCAACCAGTTTATTACTTGTAAATCCTTGCCAGGGGAGTGAACCACATTTGGGGAGAAGGGGGAATAACAGAATGGAAGAATTGGGTTCGTTGCTCACTGAGTAGAAGGCCTCCTCAAAAACCAGGAGGGGTCCAGAGAAGCCCACCACCAGCAGAGGCTGTGCCCCCAGGAGGGAAAAGATGACCCCCTGCATCGCCGTGGCGATGATCAGCTCCGACACGCCAATCAACCCCCCCGTTTTCTCACCTAGAAGAAAAAGAAGAGAGGACGGGATGGAGAAAGTGAATACCAACTCAAAATGATAAAGCCAACTATAGACTCCATCCCTCTTTTAAGCTTCATTTCTATTTAGTAATTGTCCCTCTTCTTTCCCTCCCCCCCTCCTTTCTTCCCTCCCCCAATGGGGCTCTGAGTGACTGACCCAGCAGTCCTCCAAAGGTGACAGCGGGCGACAGAGCAGCGAAGTAAATGAAGATGATGGCAGCCATGCACTGGGGGTTGAGTGCATCACGGAAGTCACTGGCATATTTGGGGTAGCGCCGTGCGGCGTCACTGATCAGCCCCCCAAACAGGTGGCCCGACCGGCGCAGAGGGTCATCCCCAGGTTTGAAGGGTGCCTGCAGAGCTGCGGGAGGGAGGGAGGGAGGGGGTTATTTGCTGGTCAGGTAGCCCTCAAGCTCCTTGCTCCAGTACATGTCTTTGTCACCCTTGTCCATAGGACCTTTGGGTTTTTTGGCCAGTAGTTTGCCCTTCGGTTCCTCTCTGGAGTATATGTCTGTGCATATCTGAGTGTATCAGTGTATACCTGTCTCTATTACCTTTATCCTTTGGGCTCTTGGGCTCTTTGACCTTGAGCTTCTTGCCCTGCTGCTCCTCTCTCTTGTGGAGCATCTCTCTCTGGAAGCGGGCCACCGAGCGAAGCAGCTCCTCGCCAGCCACCTCAGACGGCGGCAGCACAATGCTACAGTCCAGAAAGCTGTTGATGGCGTTCAGCAGATCCTGCCGCTCGTCCGCCATGTACGCCGCCTCGTGGAAGTGCTGTGGTGAAATAATAACAATAATATATGCCACTTATCAGAGTTATTCAAAGTGATTTACAGGACAGTGAGTGCATACATTTTCTGTATGTGATCTCTGTGAGAGTTGAAGCCACAATCTTTGTGTTGCTAGTGCCACGTTCTTACCAACTGAGCCACACAGGGCAGTATGGGTTACCCAACGGTTAACTCGCCTTGTCAGACATAAGTGTGGAGATGGAGCGGCCGATCTGGTGGTAGTCGATGTTGGCGATGGGCGGGCCCATTAGAAGGAAGAGGAAACGTACAGGGACGGGCACCTCCAGCACAGACTCCAGCAGCACGGCTTCCTGCAGACGCACAAATGCCATGGATGGCTGCTCCAGGAAGGCCACGGTGCCTGCGAGAGACAGTTATTAAATGTAATTGAACTTTAATGATTCGAGACAAGCAACACTGAAACATGCATGAGAGCACCAGCTGTTCCGGACGAATGTATGATCACGCTCTCCGTAGCCGATGTGAGTACGGCCTTTAAACAGGTTAACATTCACAAGGCTGCAGACTGATTACCAGGACACGTACTCAGAGCATGCGCTGACCAGCTGGCAAGCATCTTCACTGACATTTTCAACCTCTCCCTGACCCAGTCTGTAATACCTACATGTTTCAAGGAAACCTCTGCAACTGAATCCTGGACTTCCTGACAGGCGCCCCCAGGTGGGGAGGGTAGGCAACAATGCATCCGCCAAGCTGACCCTTAACACGGGGGCCCCTCAGGGGTGCATGCTTAGTCCCTTCCTGTACACCCTGTTCACCCACGACAGTTTGTTAGGCCTGATCACCGATGACGATTAGACAGCATCCCATGAGGGAAGAGGTCAGAGGTCAGTGTAGTACCAGAACAACAACCTCTCCCTCGTGGTAAGCATTTCACTGTTGTCTACGAAGCATGTAACAAATAACATTTGATTTGATTTGAACAGTAAGGCATACCTACGAGGACGACGGTGGCCTCTGCATTTTCCGGAATCTTCTCCAGCAACTTGAGCTCATGTTTGGACTTGGACCTGTGCATGCCCAATTTGGGAGGACTGTCTTTCTGTAGACGAAAACGTCGTTTAGACACCACACAGACAAAAAAAAAACCAATAAACAATCACCTAGACAAGTGGATAAAGATGAATGCGTACACCCACCCAGAAACACAACTCACACAACACACTACTACACAAACAGAGCTCACAAAAACGCTCAGACTCACAAACATCCTGCACACACAGACACACTCAACCCCACACACTCCCAAAAACACAGCCACACTTTCAAGTGAAGACCTCGCTCTTCTCCATGTCAATGCGGGTGTCTGGAAGGATGCAGGCGGCCTCTCCTCCACCTACGACGGGATCAATGGCAGAGGGCTCGGCTTGGCCTATGTGGTTGCTGCTGCTGTGGTGGTTCACCATCAGGGAGGCCAGGCTGGCGGCAGAGATGTTCTGCGTGAAAGAGCTGTGTTCTTTCTCGTCGCTCGGGTGACTGCAGAGGAGAGAGAGAGAACGCCTGAACTGAGTTTGTGTAGAAGTACCAATGATGTATATAAACACTGTGAATACCGTAGGTAGCAGGGTAGATAAAGGATTACATACAGCAAGACAAACAGAGATACCTGTGTTTGAGTAGTAGGGCTCTGAGGACATTGGCCCGGTCCTCCACTTTGATCTGGTCAGAGATTATCATCTGCTCCACCACCTGATGGGCAATGCCAGGCAAGGTGTGCTGGTTCAGGTCCAGCAGCACCGCACCTAAATAAACACCCCCCAATGTGCCCCTTTAACAAACGCTACTTCATTCTCTTGCCTTTCTCATCCCTCAATTTGTATTTATTCCTCCTTTATCTTCCCTTCCTCCTCAATCTCTTCCTACCCTCTCTCTTCATCACTCCATTTCCTCTTTTCCTAACTCACCCACTCCCTTCCCTCTTTCACCCTCTCCTTTCCCAACTCCTTCTCCCCCTCGCCCTCTTTATTCCCACCTAGTCCCCCCTTCCCCTCTTTCTCTCACCGTGGGAGATGGTCTTGCGGAGCTCCAGAAGACTACGGAAGGAGAGCGAGGCAACGTGGGGTTTGCCCCAGCGGTCCGTCTCCTCCTCCACGTCCTCCTCAAATTTGATCCAGCGGGCCGTCTCCCGCCACTGCAACTCCTGGTTCTTATCCATCACCAACTCGTTCAGCTCCACAAACACCTGGGAGATTATTTATATATATATATATATATATATCAGTTTTTCAACTCTGTGAAATCCAGACAACTGCTTCCTGATTGTGCATTGGGCCAGGTGTGAATGTTTTGGAAGTCTTTTAACATATCCCAACCAGTTTGAAAACAATGTGAAGCCCTTGATGGCCCATCAGCAGGCAATCGAGCATACCAAGTTGAGAGCCTGTGCGAAGGT